>NW_024080867.1:640339-703706 GCF_003009895.1 Hyaena hyaena
CCCACCTCCCTTGGGGTAAAAGCCCAAATTCTCCCCACGGCCCAAAGGCCCTGCATGGTCTGCAAGGCCCAGACCCCCCCTCCCCCTTCCTTCCCCCCTCTCTCCCCCTCTGTCTCTCTTAATCTAGGCCAGTGTCTCCCTCAGTTTCTCTGGCTCCTCGAGGGTCTCTGTGCCCTTTGCATCCTTGTCCCTGTGTCCCCCTGTGTCTGTGTCCTCAAGTACGCCTTTCTCCGTGTTCTGGGCGTCTTGTTCTCCCTCTCCCTGGATGTCCCCTCTTCTCTGCTTGTGCCTCACTCAAGTTCTCTCTCTGTGTCTGTGTTCTTTTTCCTCCCCCCCCACTCCTGTGTGTTTCACTCTCCTGGATCTCAGAGGCAGGGGCTCCCCAGTTGTCTCTCCCTGTGCTTTGGGGTTTCTCCCAACTGTCCTAACCTCAGCACTTGGTGACACTTTGGATAAATCTGGATAATTCTTTGCTGTAGCGGGGAGGGTGCGGGCTGTCCTGTGCTTTGCAGCACCGCTGGCCTCTCTCTACCCACTGGATGCCAGGAGCACACCCTTCCTCAGTCGTGACAACCAAAAATGTCTCCACATATTACCAAAGATCAGCTGGGGGGTGAGGGGCTCAGAGTCGTCCCTGGTTAAGAATCACCCCTGTTTCTCTGGCTCTCTTTCTCTCCCCATGTAGCTCTTTTTTTTTCCCTCTGTCAGACAAGCCTGTCTGTAAATGTCTCTCTCAGTTCTCTCTCCCCGCATGTGTCTGTCCCTCCTTCCCCGACCCTCATCACGCCCCAATGTCCCTTCTTTTTCCCTGCCCCAGGACCTCACCTGTCACGAGCAGTTCCAGTGTATCACTGGGGTGGGACCAGACACCCAGATCCCAGCCTGCCATCCGGTACTGGCAGTGGTAACTGCCCCCCTGGGCGGGGGTCACCTCCTCCAGGAAGAAGTCTGTCAGCTCCTTGGACACCTCCCAGTGCAGCACAGAGATGACCTCTCCAGACTTGAAGAGTGCAAACCTCCAGGCGGGTTGAGGGGCCCGGCAACTCAAGGTCACGTTGACCCCAGGGGTTACAATTGCGGCAGGCTGAGCCCCCAGCCAAGGCTTGGGGTGTGAGGCTGGGGGGACTGAATAAACAGGGCTGCCTGGGTCCCTGGGCCCATGAGAGCCCAAGGAGATGGGGTGGGAAGAGAATCACCTGAGACAATCTGCCTCTTTCTCATTTGCAGTTTCCCGCTTGGAAAATAGGAGGCACTGGACTCCAATCAAGGATGGTGAAAACTAGCTGCAAATCAGAGTATCAGAGCAACCCCTAAGCTTTACTCAATAGCTTTTAAACATAATGTCAAGGGATTGGGTCCCAGAAATCTGCAATTTTAAATTGCTCTTGACTTTTTAAAAAATGCTTTTATTCATTTTTGAGAGTGCCAGAGACAGAGCATGAGCATGAGCAGGGGAGGGGCAGAGAGAGAGGGAGACATAGAGTCTGAAGCAGGCTCTGAGCTGAGCTGTCAGCACAGAGCCCAGTGACGGACTCGAGCTCACAAGCTGTGAGGCAAAGTCAGATGCCCATCCGACTGAGCCACCCAGGCACCCCGCTCTTGACTATTTTTAACATAGTCAGCATACTTCAATAGTTGCCAAAACATGCTGTCTATTTGGGTAAAAAACAAAAACAAAAACAAAAAAACCAAAAATACAAACTTGTATTGAACTTTAGGCCATTCTCCAAAAATAGTTCCAGGTAAATTAAAGACCTGCTTTGGTTTTATTTTGTTTTGTTTCACTGTTATAGTATGAGAAGAAAAAAAGAGGAAAATGTATTTGTCCTGGGGGTAGAGAAAGCTACCTTAAAATATAAAACAAAAAATTCAGGAGACACAAGGTTAATTAATTTGATGACTTCAAATTTTTAAAGTTGTGTATGAGAATAGACATATGGCGCTAGGAGACAAACAACAGCCCTGACAGCAATGACTTTTCCACTAATCACATAGATTAAGAGTACAGAAAGAGGGGGCCACCTGCACGGCTCAGTCGGTTGGCGTCTGACCTTGGCTCAGGTCATGATCTCACGGTTCGTGGGTTCGAGCCCCATGTCGGGCTTTGTGCTGACAGCTAGCTCAGAGCCTGGAGCCTGCTTCAGATTCTGTGTCTCCCTCTCTCTCTGACCCTCCCCTTCTCACACTGTCTCTCTCTGTCTCAGAAATTAAAAAAAAAAACATTAAAAAAGTACGGAAAGAGGGGCACCTGGGTGGATCCGTTGGTTGAGTGACATCAGCTCAAGTCATGATCTTGCAGTTTGTGAGTTCAAGCCCCACATCAGGCTCACTGGTGCAGTGCAGGGCCCGCTTCAGATCCTCTGTGTGTGTGTCTCTCTCTGCCCCTCCCCCACTTGTGTTTTCTCTCTCTCTATCTCTCTCTCTCTCAAAAAATAAGTAAACATTTAAAAAAAAGAATATAGAAAGAAATCCCAAACCCAACTGAATTGAAAATTGGACAAATCATATAAATAAGGCAGTACACAGAAGAGGAAGTCTAATAGATGAAAACATATGGGGGGAGGAGGGGAGAGGAAGTTGCTTAATGTTAATAGTAATCATTGAAAAAAATTAAAACAACAGTTAATTTTTTTTTTGGCCTATCAGATTGTCAACAATTTAAAGAATGGTTTATATTCTGTTTGGGTAAAGATAGAGTGAAACGAGTAGTTAGGTACCCTTAAGTGCATCTTTTGAGAAGGCAATGTATGCATTTCTATTAAAATACACAGAGGAAATGACAAATGACCCAATAATTCCTTTCTACCCTATACAAACGGGCGCAAAAACCTCATACTGTAGCACTTGCTGAATCATGATGGGCGTACGGCCAGAGGAGGACTCTGGAAACAACCTAAATATACATCAATAGAGCCAAATAAAATAGAATCCTACCATACCTCAGCAAATGTTAAACAGCAGTTTGTTTTAATTTTTAATATTTATTTATTTTTGAAAGAGAGACAGAGCATGAGTAGGGGAGAGACAAAGAGAAAGAGAGACATAGAATCCAAAGCAGGCTCTGGGCTCTGAGCTATCAGCACAGAGCCTGATGTGGGGCTCGAACCCATTTTAAACCATGAGATCATGACCTGAGCCAAAGTCAGATGCTTAACCAACTGAGCCACCCAGCCACCCCAGCAGTTTTTTTCAAAAGCAGAGTTAGTTATAATAATAGGGAAACATCTGCAACAGATTGTAAAGTGAAAAATGTAAGATGTAGAACACTGTGGGTCATGAAATATCAATTTTGCCTTGGCAAGAAAACAAAGAAGTATATAAATACATATATGTGTCTGAATGCATGTGGATTTTTAAAATAGGGATCAAAGCTTATTTAAGGAAGAGGAGGAAGTGAAAGAGGGAGTTTCTAAGTACTTTGGTAATAATTTTTTAAACCATGAATGTATGTTAGCTTTATCACTTAAAAATAGTAATTTAAAATAATTTGATAGCTAAGGTATCAGTCGTTTTCTAGGCAATTCTTATTTGAAGCTGTAGTGTAGTGGAGGAAATTTGAGAGAAAAAAGAGATCTGACCAATCAGAAAACTTGAAAAGAGGGGCACCTGAGTGGCTCAGCCATCTGAACATCCAACTTCTGCTCAGGTCGTGATCTCACCGTTTGTGGGTTCAAGCCCTGCATTGGGCTTCAAACTGCAGTGTGGAGCCTACTTGGGATTTTCTCTCTACCCCCACTACCTGCCTCTCCCCTCATTCTTTCTCTCTCTCTCAAAATAAATAAGTGAAAGAAAGAAAGAAAGAAAGAGAGAGAGAGAGAGAGAGAGAGAGAGAAAGGAGAGGGGAGGGGAGGGGAGGGAAGGGAAGGGAAACAAAGCTGTAAGGAAACCCAAGGCTATCTCAGGGTGGAGAATCGTACTCTTGTGGATATAGGCTTCCAAGTGGCGGAATCATTGGCATTGCCAGAGACCCTATTTCTTGAGCCCTGCACTATGCCAAGCTCTGAGTCAAGGGTTTTTAAATTAATTTTTAAAATACTCTCTCCAGGCTCCGAGCCCTCAGCATAGAGCCCGATGAAGGGCTCAAACTCATGAACCATTAGATCATGACCTGAGCCAAAGTCAGATGCTTAACGAACTGAGCCACCCAGGCGCCCCTTATTTTTATTTTTATTTTTTTGAGTAATCTCTGCACGCAACATGGAGCTCAAACCCACGACCCCGAGATCAAGAGTCGCAAGCTCTTCCCACTCAGCCAGCCAGGTGCCCCGTACACATGGGTGATTTTATTACATCCTCACAAAAGCCCATTTCACAGAGAAGGAAACAGTAGCAAGTGGTGATTTGTTCAAAATCGTCAATGAATAGTATGGTGAAATTGAGGTTCCAGTTTAGGTGTCTTTAGCTGCCTCACCTATCCTGGTCAGTAAAGGGAATGAAGTTAGAAGGAAGGAAAACGAAGGGGGGAGGGAAGAAAAGATGAAAGAAGGGAAGGAAGGGGGGAATACGGAAATCTGGGGTGAAGCTGGGCACCAAAATAAAATCTGAGTAGTTGGAAATGGGCTGTCAGCAGCATACAGGTGAACGGACGGAGGGTATTACTCACCAGTTGACATGATGTCTGCATCACACAGAGGCCCTGCAGAAGGGGGAGGGGGTTAAGTCTTCTCAGAGCCCTAGGCTGCTGCCATCCCTATCTCATTGTGAACCCAGGAATCTAACGCCCCAGGCCCTCCTTCCTCTGGGAAACAGGATCTTGCCTCTCTCAGTAGCTGTAACTGTAAACTTCAATCCCCACCTACTTCAGGAGCCTGAGGCTGGCCCCAGCCCCATCTTGCCTTTACACCCAGTGTTCAGGCCCTGGACTCCCTCCCTTCCACAGGGTCTGGGCCCCCAGCTCCCTTCTACCCAGAGACCCAAGTGGTCTGGCTTCATCCCCTCCCACATCAGAATCTAGGATTCTACATTTGCTATCCCCAGGAGTTCACGTACCTGGAACCCTCCTGCCTCGAGACCCAGGGAACCCTGTCCCCACTCCCTCATTTCCCTTCCAGGAACGGGAATTCAGGGCTAGTGTGTCCTCCTGCCATAGGACTCAAGGATCTGGGCCCCATGCCCTGTCCCCTTATTCTGGCCTAGAATTCGGGACCCTCAGCTGCTGCTGCCTGACCTTCCTGCACCTGCCCTCAGGGAAACTCAGGAGCCCTCTTCCTTGCCCCTCACCTGCACTCCCCCCCCCCGCAGACTCCACCCACCCCCCACTCAGGGTGTCCAGCTCTCCAGAGCCTCTCTTTCTGCACCCCAGCCAGCCTGGAGCCCAGCGAGAAGGCGGTGGAGCAGCTCACAGAGGGTCAGCAGCTGAAGGAAGAGCACCAGAGTCATGGTGGGCAGATTTCGGCTGGAGCAGAAGTAGGAGCCAGGGCTCAGCCGTGTCCTCTAACGTCTCAGGAAATGCAATTTCAGAAACCCAGAGCTCTGTTTAAGGGAGGGAGGAGGGAAGTGGGGCCTCTGGCTGACGGAGTCACAGCCCCATGGTGCTGTGGAAAAAGCTGGGAGAACGGGCAGTCGCAACCAGTTCACTAAATAAATAAATAAACTAGCTCTTATGTGTCAGACCCCGTGCTGCACTATTGTGGGGGCACAAAGAGGAGTCAGACCCCATCACTGCCCTAGAGCAGCTCCCAGTGTGATGTAAAAAGGGAGGCCGACCAGGTGAGTTAAAAAAAAAAAAAAAAGAGAGAGAGAGAGAGAGCTACCATAGAAGCCAGATATGGCGCTGAGAGAATCCACAGAAGGTCTTTAACCTTCTGTGGATTAGATGAGAGTTAAAGCTTCCAGGACGAACTGATGTTGAACTGCGACCTCAAATGATAGCTCAGTCATTTGTCTTCTCCCAGCCTCCGTTTCTCCGTCTATAAAATGGGCTTTCCTGAATAAACT
This sequence comes from Hyaena hyaena, assembly GCF_003009895.1. Lineage (NCBI taxonomy): Eukaryota > Metazoa > Chordata > Mammalia > Carnivora > Hyaenidae > Hyaena > Hyaena hyaena. Next base: position 646,277 of record NW_024080867.1, read on the forward strand.
CTAAAATGAGGACTATTGCATTCCGCCTTAGATGGGTCGCAGCTGGAGGACGGGGAGTGCACCTCCGGAGTGACCCCTAGGCGAAAGAGACAGGTTTGCACTTCAGTCTGCAGCACCGCTTCGGACAGCTGCTCTGCTGAGTGCGCACGCGTGGACTCAGACTGCGGAGACGCGCGCGGGGACCACAACTCCCGAAGTACCCCGCGTCTTCGCCCCGGCGACGGCTGCTCTTTGCCAGTGCGCACGCGCTGGCTCAGCGAAGCCCCCGGGGCAGGGACCACAACTCCCAGAGTGCTCCGCGCTCTTGCCGCAGCCGCCGCCGCCGCCGCCGCAGACACCAAGATGGCCGGGAGTAAGTGACGGGGCCGCTGGCGCGCGGGCCCGGTGGTTCCGGGAGCCCAGAGCAGTGGCGGGGCTAGGGCAGGGCCGAGCCCCCGTGGAGACGGAGGGGTCTGGGTTAGCGGGGGACGCCGAGATCACGATGGGGCTCCTTCAGGGTGGGGGTGGCGCGCGGAGGTTAGAGGTCATCTGGGGCTTCTCCTGCAGGGGTGACCCTCCTCGCCCCCCTCTCCAGGACTCACCGCCTTCCTCAAGGATGTCTGGGCCAAGGAGCCGGTGCTGGTCGCGTCCTTCACCATCGGGGGCCTCGGTGCGTGAGCGTGCATCGCCCCCGGCCGGCGTCCCAACCTTACCCCCACCCCCACCTTCCCCAAAGGTCCCATCGCCCCCCACCTGCGTCCGTCCTGGAGCTCCGAGGTCCGGTCGCCACCCTCAAGGTTCCATTGCTCCGCTGGTGTGTCAGCGCCCCCGCGCCGACCCCTTGCCTACCCCCTCCCCAATATTATGACTCTTTCCCACCCGTACACACCTACCCAAGAGGGACATGGGTATGCATTAAAAACACCGGAGCGGTAAAAATAAATGTCCGAACCCTACCCACTTTCCACCGTCGCCACCCGTCAGATTCAGTGGAGGTGGGTGGAGGTGGGGCTGGGGAATCTATCCTGTGCAAACGCTAACGGGCTGCCCTCAATGACAACCTGTTCTAGAACAAGGCTTAACGTGCTTTGGGCGTCACTTACAGGCTGTCATTGGTTAGGTCTGGGATGCAGCGTTTTTGTCAGGGTCCCAGACCTTGTCAGCACGGGTGGTCTGTGGGCCACACGCTGGGTAAGGTTCTAGAGCCCCTGTCCAGTACTGCAGCCACGGGCCACACTGGCCACTGAGCACCTGAGATGGAGCACTTTACGCTTGTGGCAAGTACACACCGGATTGGAAGGTATAGGACAAGTACCTAAAATATCTTCAGCTTTTTGCATGTTGACTATATGCTTAGTTGATGCTTGCGATGTACCAGGTTAAATAACTTTTTAAATTAATTTGTATCCTTTAACTTTATTTCCAAAGTGGCTCTTAGAAGGTGTGAAATTAAAGATGTGGCTCCTGTATTTGTAGTGAAGAGTGCTGGCCTAGAACATTGTTTTATACCCCCTTCCCCAGCTCTGGGGACCCCTGGCTTCCGCCCTAGGTGAACCTTAATTTCTCTGAAACTAATCCTTTCTCAGTGACATCCCCCATTTCCCTCATTTTGTTAAAGTTCATGATTTCTCTGGAACATTCCCAAAACACTCCCGTACCCCGCCACCCTGTGCTTCATGACCACCTCTATACTCCTGCACTCATTCGATGACCACCCCCATTTCTTCCCCCCGCCTTCCTGCTGATAAATGGGGATCCCAGAGTGCCACGGGGCTCCTGGAGGGGCCAGGACCTCCCTGCCCCCTCTCATGCATTCGACTCCTACTTTGCCAAGATTCAGCTTCTGCCCCTGACCACCCCATGCCCTCCCCACCCAAGAGCCACCTTCCCCTAAGCCTCACTCCTGTGTCTCCACAGCTGTAATTCTGCCCACCATCAGCCCCTTCACCAAATACGCCACCATGATCAACCAGGTCACGCCCTACACCTATCCAGGTGAGCGGGAAGGTGGGCTGCCCAGAAGTGGTGGGGGTGGGGATCCACCTCCCTGTGCTGGGGGAGGAGTAAGTATGGGTGGATCTTTCCTCAGCAGGGACACATTCTGCAGTGCAGGCTGGACTGTTTTTGAGATGTAATCCACATGCCGTTAAAACTTATTTCTGGTCTGTTTTCATTTCTGAGTTTCTGTGATTCCAGATTTGTATTTCTCCCAGTTACCTTCTCTGCTGCTTTCTGGATTTTTGTCATTCGGGCTGTCTGCCCTCTGTTTGTCTCTGCTCTCCCATCCTCTGGGTCTCTGCCTGCTTCTCTCTGCACCCCCTCCTCCCCTGGGGTCCCATTTCCCTCTCCGAGTATAATCTGGCTTTCTCTGTGGGCCTCCCGAGATCTTGCTGGTCTCAGTGGGCCACCCTCCTGCCCCACAGTGCCCCTCCGAGATGATGGGAACATGTCCGACGTGCCCAGCCACCCCCAGGACCCTGAGGGTCCAAGCTTGGAGTGGCTGAAGAAACTGTGAGCACCTCCGGTGATGCGGAGGAGGCCCCCTCCCCTGTGGCCAATAAAATGTGAAAAGCGACCCCAGAATCGGACCTTGTGTGTGATCAGAGGTGGAAACAGTAGACGGTGGCCAAGGCAAGTCTGTCGGTCAGTTTATTGAGGGTTGGGGGGGTCAGTCAAAGGGGGGGCTGGCTAGGGTGGGGTAGGGCAGCAGTTTGTCTGGCCCCCGAGAAACCCAGCTGGAGTCCAGGGCCTCATCCGCTTCGAAGCCAAAGTCTTCCTCGACCTTAATCTGGGGGAGAGAAGGGGCAAGCATGAGCAGGCCTGGGACCTAGAGAAAGGCCGCTGGCATCACCGATCTGGCACCGCAGAGAGAACCCCAACACCCCCTGCCTTCCCTTCCACCCTAGTTCTGTGACCCTCCCTTCTCCGCTCCCAACCTTCTCCACCCTCCTTCCGCCCCCACCCCCAACCTGGTCCTTTTCCACCAGAGTCCTCCCCCCTGGGTTTTTCCAGCTCTTTCTCCTTCCCTGGCCATCCTGCCCCTGCAGCTGCCCCAGCCCTGAGGCTGCGTGGGCTGTGGTCACAAACCCCGGAGCCCTGGTCCCACCTGCACTGGCGCCAGCTCTGGAGTGAGCGCAGCTCCCGCTCGGCGTCCATCCCGGGGTGCTCGCCGCCTCTTGCGCCCACTGGGCCCCTCACCAGGGGTCGGGCTGCTGGGTTCCAAGGGTGCAGGTGTCCTTCGGGGTGGGGACAGCCCCTCCTTCTCTGGGGGCTCGTTCTCGGCGTTGCCAGGGGTGGGAGCATCCGTGCCCTGGCTGCCCTCGTCCTGGTGGGGGGAAGGGGCTGCAGGTGAAGGCTGCGTGCCCGCGCCCGGCGGCACCGCCCCCCCGGCCCGCCCGGAGGCCGCGCTCACCTCCAGCACGATGGTGAGCTGGCTGGCGCGGTAGTCATCGCCGTACGCATCCAGCACTCTCATGAGGAACCTGCTCCGGAGAGAGGCCGCCAGGGGCACAGCGTCAGCATCCAGTGGCTGGGAAAGGGGCACCCGACAGCCGAGCCCAACTCCGAAGCCAGGTGGCCCTCGACTCAGAAGGTTTGGAGCTCCCAAATCTGAGACCTGAGTGCCTAGTGCCTGCCCAGACAGTAGGACCCTGGGCCGCACGAGGTGACCTCTCCGCACCTGCTTCCTGCTCTGTCAACAGGACATGACAACCCTGAGTGGGTGGGTGGCCGTGAGGGTGACACTGCAGCTAGACAGGGGCATCTCCTAGTGCTCAGCATGTGCGGGCTCAGGGAACGTTCCGGTGGCAGCTGTGTTCTTTATCAGGACTGAAGGGCTAGACAAAGACAGGCGCAGGGCCGTCCCGCTCATGCTGCCTTCTCCGCTTCCCGTCTCCGCTTTCCCGGTTTTGGGTTCTTGTTTGTTTGCTTAAGCTCTGAATGCTACCTGGGGGCCAGCGCCTGGGCTGAGAGTGTATCACGCAGTCTCTTCACAAGTGTGTGTCCACACCGGCTCTGCACCGTCTCAGGGCCCAGGACACACCGGGGAACCAAACATCCCCATGCACACTGAGCTCAGTTTTGCAGGGGGACCATCAGCAGATCCACAGAACAGCGCAAGCTGCGGGGCGCCTGGGTGGCCCAGTCAGCTAAGCGACCGACTCTGATTTCAGCTCGGGTCATGATCTCAGAGTCATGGGATCGAGCCCTGCGTCAGGCTCCGTGTGCTGACAGTGCAGAGCCTGCATGGGACTCTCTTCCTCTCCTCTCCCCTCCCCAGCTAGTGTGCACGTGCTCATTCTAAAAGAAAGAATAAGCTTGAAAGCAGAAAGGGGAACACTGGATACTTGGAAGAGGGTTTGAAACCTCAAAAGGAAGGTGGGGCCCTGGTGGAGGAGGGGAGGGAGTGGCAGGTGGCAGGAAAGCCTTTCTGGCGGAAGGCACAGCGAGTACAGCGAGTGTGAGTGCGGCAGGGGTGGGGAGGGTGGGACTCAGCTGGCACCCTCTGCAGGGTTTCGTTTTGTTCAGAGAAGTGACTTGGTCCGTCTTACGTTTCATCTTTTTTTCCCCCCAGTTTTAAAAAAAGTTACGTTTTTAAGAATTGTAGTAAGACGTTCATAACATATAATCTGTCAACGTAACTGCTGTTAAGTGTGCGGCTTCATGGCATTAAGTACATTCACACCCCTGTGTGACCATCACCGCCATCTGACTCCAGGACTCTCTTCTTCGTCTTCCCAGAAACTCTGCCCCATGAAACAACTCCCCGTCCCCTGCGGCTGGCAGCCACCATTCTCCTTTCTGCCCCTGTGACCCTGCGGGTGCCTCGTGCGGTGGGATCATGCAGTAGCTTGCCCTGCACTGAAGGTCTTGCTTCCCTAAGTAGAATGTCGTGCCCGGGATGGCCTGTGGCGGGATTTGCTTCCTTTTTAAGACTGAATCCCACTCTCATGTGGAGACTGACCACATTTTGTTCATGTGCTCACCCATACCCGCATGCCTGGGGCCTCCCACGCTTATTCCAGCGAATACTGTTAGGGTCCTGGGCGTGCGCCCATCTGCCAGTGACCTGCTTTCAACTCTTTCGGGGGCACGCCTAGAAGTGGAATTGCTAGATCACGTGGGAATTCTGTTCTTAAATTTGAGGGAACTGCCTTACCACTTTTACACAGTGGCGTCTTTTTTTGTGACAGAGAGAGAGTGTGTACACGCACAGGGGAGGGGCAGAGAGAGGGGGAGAGAATCCCAATCAGGCTCCGCACTGTCGGCGCAGAGCCTGACGCAGGGGCTTGATCCCACGACTCTGGGATCGTGACCTGAGCCAGAATCAAGTTCCCCCGCTGCTGGTCCAGGGACCGCATCGTGAGAACCACAGGGCCAAGCCCCAGATAAGCGGTTCGCACGGTGAACTGTCCTGACTGCTCCTGTTAAGGGGAGTTTAGCAGCTACCGGTACTTTCCCAGCCGTGATGTTTCAGCCATGCGGGCCACCCCTCGCTTCCATTAGCTCTTTGGTTCTGACTGTGAAGAGGATTTTGGCTAAGGGGACAAACAGGAAAAGAGGTTCACCCAGGGTGTTGGGACAGGACCTAGGAGCGGGTGGCAGGAATCAGACAAGGGCCGTGTCCCTGGGCCCGGGGCGCTGGCGTCCTGGGTCTGTTTTGAGGGTGCAGCAGACGAGGGGTGACAAAGCAGCTGGAGGGTTCGTTCTCTGATGTGAGCAGACAGGGATGGGGGGGGCGAGATCAGGGCTGGTTCTGGATGCCTGTGAGGTGACCAGAAGTCACTGTCCAGCAGGCGGACACTGTCCAGAGCTGCAGACGGGATCCGGGGTTGGCAGTGTCTAGGTGGCCCTCGAACCACAGTGCTGCGAGCGTTGGGGAAGTGTGCCGGAACCTTCCCGCGCCTGCGCCATGCCCGCCTGCCGCTGTTGGGGAGCACCGCACATGCGGTCACAGCGACCCAGGAACAGACTCTGATGTCACGAACTTTCTACTTCATTTCAGTGAACTGAAGTGTATCCTGACAAATGTTAAATTTCAACTTTAACGAAGTCTCAGGTGGAGTCACCACCTGTGGCTGCTCAGCTGAGCCGGGACCCACAGCGGCACTGCCTGACACCAAGTCTGTGGCTTCACGCCGTGCTGCTCCCTCGCCCAGCCTCTCCTCCGGAGGCCAACTCCACTCCCAGCCCCGGCAAGTGGCCCCAGGAGCACTGGGCAGACGGGGAGGGGGCAGCGAGCATGAGAGGTGCTGGAAGCAGCAGCGCGGAGCAGGGAGGGGGGCGGGGGCCTGGCCGACACGCAGGGGGTTACCTCCGCTCCTGCTGCAGTCTCCGCGTTATCCTCTGCACCTGGTGCAGCCTGTTCAGGACCCGCTCGTTCACCTGCAGGGGGGCAGCAGCGCGCACGCGTCACCGGACTCCCCTTGCTCAGTCCACACCCAGGGAGCGGCCACGCTGCCCCGTGGCCTCTCCTGCTCTTCCACTCCATCCGCTCCACGCCCGAGGGCCTCCTCCTGTCCTGGGGGCCGCACCACACGCCTGCACAGCTCCCTCGAGTCTGAATTCCATGCTGCCAGTCCGGGAGTCCACCCAGACCTCCCGCTACACTGTAACACGCCCCATCCCCCCGCCAACCTGGGCGCCCAGCCCCTCCTCCCCGCGGGTTTCCTTCCTTCTGGCAGTCCACTGCCTTCTCGCCTACCCAGTTGTCCTGCTCACTGCCTGACTCCCCCACTGGGACGTAGTTGGTGGACAGGGACTCGTGTGTGTGCCCCGTGCCTCGAGCGGAGCCTGGCAGAGGGGGTGCTCCACACATACTTGCAAAGTGTAACTTAGCACAGTACTTCCTGTAGTGTAGCATGTCACGTGACACCGAACGGGCGGCTTGCTGGGGATTAGGCAGGAGGTGCCTACTTTAGGGCCGCCGGAGACAGGTGTGGGCCAAGACGCAGATGAGCAGGTACTGCCCCCTGGGTCAGAAGACCTGGGTTCCGACCCCAGCCTGCCACTTTGCCGGCTGACCTTGGGGAAGTTACTTAGAACCTCTCTGAGCCTCAGGTTTTTGCATTTGTAAAAACCAGGAATTACACCACCACTTAAGGGGGCGAGGGGGCTAAGAGCACATACCAGCTCTATTTGAGCAAATGACTGAGTCCCTTCGGACCCCAGCACCCATGTGTTAAACAGGACTGGGTCCCCACTGCCACCTGAGGGAGTGCGGGGGTGGGGCGTGGAGGGGGTAGAGGCAGCAGGGAGCCCTGAACAGCGGGTCTCCCCTATGACAGCGGCCCCTCTGACGGCACTACCCGCGTGCTGACTGAACAGCCCTGTGAACACAGGCCGCCCAGGATGAATGTTACTGCTGCCGTTGCTACTGTGGAAGCCCCGGGGGGAGCCCCAGGGAGAAGAGTAGGAGAGCCGTGGTCGAGGAGGGGAGGTCAGGGGAGCCGAAGGACGGCGTGGGGGCAACGGCAGTCTAGCTGAAGCCATGCGGTGTCTGGTTCGTGTCCTTTACATCCGATCTGTCCCCACACCATCTAGTTTACACCTACACACATACACATACGTAAAACCAAATGGCACATTGTGTCCTGCGCACACCCTAGCTGCCGATGGGCGTACGCAGCTTCAGGGGAGGACGTTTTAGTACACGGAGCTGACTGCCCCACGCACTGCCACTGCTCCCTCCCACTCACTCTAAGGTCCTCCAGCACCTCCTGTCAGAGCAAACACCCAGGCAGCCCCAGGCGAGCCGAGGTTCTGCTCCAGGCAGCCTGATGCACTCCCGGTCTCCATCTGCTGTCTCCTGAACCCCGCTCCAGCTCGCGCCTCGTCCGGTCCTGCCCGGACCGCTCCACCAGCCACCTCTCTTCCATCCCTCCCATCACCACCGGGAGGGGTCGCATGGTGTGGACTCCTAACTCTCCCAGTACCGCAGAACGTGAGCTTCACTGCACGTTTGTCTTCACAGAGATGATCGAGTCAAATGAAGTCAGTAAGTGGGCCCTAATTCAACACGACCATGTCCTTCCAAACAGAGGCAGCTGGGGGCACAGGGAGGCACGCACAGGGCGAACGCCACGTGAAGGCAGAGATCTGCCAGTCAGGGGACACAGGGACTGCCAGCAAGCAAGCCTGCTGACGTCCTGACCTTGCCCTTCCAGCCTCCAGAACTACCTGCGACGGTGCACTGCTCTTCCTTAGCACACAGTCTGCAGTCCTTGGTTACAGCAGGCCCGAGGCACTAATACAACCCCGCTCAGTCTCTCAAACATCCTGACCTGACCCCGCCCCTCCCCTGTTTGAAAACTTTCAGGAGCTCCCCCTCTCTTCAAAACAAAACAAAACCCAAACTTCGTGCCCTGGTATGCTTAGCCTCTCCAGATCTGGTCCCTGTCAAAGGTGTGCTCCTCCTTCTCACCAAGGAAGCTGATGCTCTGATGCAGCTATAGAATCTGCATCTGGGGCAGGAGCCATGGGGATGGAGAGCAGAAGGATCCAAGGGTGATTCAAGGGGCAGGACGGACAGGGTGTGAGAGCCTGATGCAAGGGGTAAGGGAGACTTGGAAAAGCCTGATCAGAGGGGAACACCAGAGGCACGTAGGAAAAACATCAGTGAGCTGGTCTGGTGGTCAGAGTCCCTGGTGGTGCACACCAGCGTGCCTTGCACGTGCCCGACATGTAACAGACGCAGAGTAAACGAACCATGAACGAATAAGTGAATGAAAGGTTCACTCAGCTAGGTAAGGAAAGCTGGCACGTGAGCAGAGACGGGGAAGGGGTGGTAATTTAGGCCAGGGGGCCCCCGCACCAGGGAATCCGCACTCACCTACCTGCTCGATCTCCCGGCAGCGCCGACCTAGCGCCTGGTACTTCCTTCGATTTAGTTCCCGCTGGCGCCGCCGCTGGCCCCGGGCGGCCTCCTCCTCTTCATCTCGCTCCCGGAGTCCAGAGCCGCCCAGACCCCCAGACACGAACTCCACTTCTGTCTCCAGCTCGCTTTCCAAGATGTGACCACCGAACAGCGGAGGCAGCGCCAACTCCGAGCCCGGCGGCGCCGAGAACTCCTCGAAGCCCACGGCTGCCATGGTCCTGCAAGGTCAGGGGGCTCAGGGACGCTGAACTCCCGGCCCCTCCTCCCTCAGATGCGGGGATCCCACGAGAGTCCGCGCCCCAACCCGTCGCCCCAGGATCCAGACCTCCAGACTCTTGCTCCCCGAGGATCCGAAGGAGTTCAATCCCCTCAGCCCCTCGTCCCAAGATCCAGGAACCCAGACTCCCGACCCCTCGTCCTAGGATCCAGCACTCTAGACCACAGCTTTCTCCTCGCGGATGGCCCAGCAAAGACCCCGGTCCCCTAAGAGCGCTCAGCAAAAGCAGTTGCATGAAATACAATCCCCATCCGCCCTCAGCTGAAACCGCAGACGGCTGCACGTGCTGCAGCCGCAATGTCTCTTGGGAGGCGTAGTTTTCTGCAAAGCCACTCACCCTTCTCTCTGTTCCAGTTCCATGTCTCTCTCCCGCTCCAGACGCTGCGGGTCTCAGAACTTCCACCCTCGCTTATCGCTAGATTAAGTCGTTCGCAAAACTACCTGTCCCATCAGGCTTCACGGCCACGGCATCCGAGACTTGGCCGCTACGCCTTCTGGGAGTCGTAGTTCCCTGTTTCCGGCTTCTCTCCCCACCCCCTCCACCTCCACCCCGAGTCCCGGCTCAAAGGCCTTGCTTTCTCGTCTCCCTCCCCCGCCAGCCGTGCGAGTTGCTCTCGTCTCTGTTCTTGTCTCGGCGCCTTCCGGTCCGGCTACGCGATTCTCTGGTCAGCAGCCCCAGTCCTCGGCAGGCCGCAAACCCGACAGATCCCGTCTCCTCTCGGACCTACCGCGTCTCCGCCTAGCGGCAGGAACTAATAAAGTTGTTGTTCCAAAGGCGGCCCGGGGCGTGAGCCAATCAGAGCGCAGTTCTGCCGCGACGACGGCGCGAAGCTGAGACGTCATCGGTGAGCGTCGACCGCTGTTTGGAAGCGACTTTCCTAGAAACCGTCGTGCGGGGCGGGAAGAGGTGCGTGTGTCGCGGGCGCAGGCGGGGCGGGCGGCCGGGTTCCTGGGTCCGGTGCGGGGGCGGGCGTGCGCAGGGAGGCCGGAGGGTCTCGTACGCGCAACCGGGCCTCCGAGGCGTGTCTCCAGCTGCCGCCTCAAGGGCCGAATCTGTCCTGTGATCTGTGGGGTTTGGCCTGTGCGGCGGGAGTCTCGGGGGGTTACAGTTTTAAATTATTCACTTAAATAATCGCGTAGAAACTTTGAGACTGAGAGGATCTGCGACAAAGTTCTGAGTCTCTTTTCTTGGAAAAAGAGAGAGCACCTGGCAACATGCTTGGCCGCTTGGCCAGGCGCGTCTGCAGCTGCGCGTTTACGTGGGCCGTGAGGCCTCCGGGGCCCGAGCCCCGCTGCCCCCGGGGCCCGGCCCCCAGCGTGCTCCGCCCAACACGTCACCCACTCGGCCTATGTTTTTATTCTTCCTTCCGGGGACCGCGGTATAGAAGGGAAGGATATGAGGAAGGGGGGTTGTTTTATAGAAAGGAGAAAAGCGGGAAGGAGAAGAGGTTTTGTTTAAAAGAAAAAAAAAAGGCAGTAGGGATTGTACTTTGTTGAGTAGTGTTTACCATTCGTTTTCACCTCCTGGGACTCAAAGAATATACTAATTTTGCTCAGCGCTTGGAGTAGGTGAGGAGGCTGCTCATGGCCAGAGGAGACCAGCGTGGGGGCTCTAGACATTTTAGGCCCTAACTCGTTGCCCTGATGGCTGGGGAGATACATATTTTAGGGTATCCGTCACTGTTACAGGGCCCTCCAGTTTTGGGGAGGAGTCTCTTTTATAGAAAAAAGAAGCCTAGGAGACGTTCAATCTCCTCAAGGAGAAGATTTGAAAAATTTTAAGTCTTAGGTGGTGGCATGCGGGGGGGGGGCGCTCTGTGTCTTGCCCGATGACGTAGAGTGTGAGAGGGGTAGATGGTGGGAGCTGTGACCGGAGACCACCTAGTTTGGGGAGGTTTGTTCATGGACTGATTCAGTGGGTATTTATTGAGCACTTATTACGTGCCAGGCACAGTTAGGACGTGACTAAGAAAGCAGATGAAAAACTTGTCCTTATGGAGACTGCTTGCTCATGGGGTTGATCCAAGAAGGACCAGGGCCTTTTTGGGAAGAAGCCCCTCTCGTTAATGAAGGGGGAACCCTGCTCTCCCTTCCCATAGGTCTCGGCATGTCTCTGGCAGATGAGCTCCTGGCTGACCTTGAGGAGGCTGCAGAAGAGGAGGAAGGAGGAAGCTATGGGGAGGAAGAAGAGGAGCCAGCAATCGAGGATGTGCAGGAGGAGACACAGCTGGATCTTTCCGGGGATTCGGTCAAGAGCATCGCCAAGCTGTGGGACAGCAAGATGGTGAGCGGGCTGTAGACAGGAGCTCCCCGCAGGGCTGACGTGTGCAGTAACTCTTCTTCCTGAAGAGTCCCGAGTTCCCACTCTCCTGTCTCCCCTGAACAGTTTGCTGAGATCATGATGAAGATTGAGGAGTACATCAGCAAGCAAGCCAAGGCCTCGGAAGGTACCTTCCCCCTCCCACTCACCTGCCCCCACCCCAGGTGTTGACCCGCCCTGCCCAGTTCCTTGGCTCTTTTGTTGCTTGTAGCTCTGCAAGTTAGGTCTGTTTCCTTCTCAGCCTTTTTGAGAGCCCTCTTTTCTTTTCTTTCTTTCTTTCTTTCTTTCTTTTTTTTTTTTTAATATTTACTTATTTATTTAAATATTTGAGAGAGAGAGAGGGAGAGAGACAGCATGAGCAGGGGAGGGTCAGAGAGAGAGGGAAACACAGAATCTGAAGCAGGCTCCAGGCTCTGAGCTAGTTGCCAGCACAGAGCCCGATGCAGGGCCCGAACCCACGAACTGTGAGATCATGACCTGAGCTGAAGTCAGCCGCTTAACCGACCGAGCCACCCAGGCGCCCCTATTTACTCATTTATTTTTGAGAGAGAGAGAGAGAGTGCGCGAGCACAGGGGCACACAAGAGGGGAGGGGCAGTGAGAGGGAGAGAGAGAATCCCAAGCAGGCTCCACACTCTCAACACAGAGCCCGACAAGGTGCTCAGTCTCACAAAACTGGGAGATTGTGACCTGAGCCAAAATCAGATACTTAACCGACCAAACCACCCAGGCGCCCCCTTCTTTTTCTTTTACACCCAATCCAGTTTCCTTCTCCCCTGAGAACACATTGCATTATGAAGTTGGTACTTCTTTCTGAAATTTTTTAAATATCTACTTGTGAGAGAGTGAGCACGCAAGCAGGAGAAGGGCAGAGAGAGGGAGACACGGAATCCAAAGCAGGCTCCAGCCTCTGAGTTGTCAGCACAGAGCTGGACACCGGGCTTGAACTCAAGAACCGTGAGATCATGAACTGAGCCAAAGTCTGGTGCTTAACTGACAGAGCCACCCAGGCGCCTCATGGAGCTGACACTTTTTTTTTTTTTTTTTTATGTTTTGTTTTTATTTCTAGGAGAGAGAGAGACAGCGTGAGCAGGGGAGGGTCAGAGAGAGAGGGAGTCACAGACTGTGAAACAGGCTCCAGGCTCTGAGCTGGCAGCCAGCACAGAGCCCGACGCGGGGCTCGAACCCACGAACCGCGAGATCATGACCCAAGCGAAAGTCGGACGCTTAACCGACTAAGCCACCCAGGCGCCCCAACTGACACTTTTTAAGTTGTTATTCTGGGTTGAGTGAGTACTCACTGCTGAAGGACTCCCCTCGAGGCTTTGAAAGTGTTAGTGATTCCCGTGTCCCGTTAAGGGTTTTGCCACATTTATAAACTATTCATTTCGTTATGTACTTCATGTTTTTCTCTAAACCAGGGTGCTTTTGTCCTTTAGTTTACTTAAGAAGGATTGGGGCATCTGGGTGGCTTAGTCGGTTAAGCGTCCGACTTCAGCTCAGGTCATGATCTCACGGTTCTGGGTTCGAGCCCTGCGTTGGGCTCTGTGCTGACAGCTAGCTCAGAGCCTGGAGCCTACTTTGGATTCTGTGTCTCCCTCTTTCTCTGACCCTCCCCTGCTCACGCTGTCTGTCTGTCTGTCTCTCTCAGAAATAAATATGACATTAAAAAAAAAAAAAAGAAAATTACTGCTACCGTGTACAGAAAACTGGTATCATCTGGTTACTACAAAGTAACCCTGATAATGTGCAATTATCAGAACACCAGCTTCCGGGACCTGGCTTGTCTCTTGAGTGCTCAGCTCAGCTCTAGAGGCTGCTCACGTTGCCACACAGGCTTCTTGCCAAGGTGGGATGGAACTTACTGCTGAAGTGGCCACAGGAGACTGTTGGGCACAGCAGCGGTGTGGTCAGACCCGTCCTTTGCTTCTTTCCTTTAAAGTCTTCCAGGGTGCTTCATGACAGGCCCCTGTAGGCTCTGGGCACCGCGGGGAATCGGGCCAGCTCTCTGCTCTCAGAATGCTAGGGGTCTGGCCGAGCTGACAGGCCAGGTCCAGGCAGCTGTCAGTGGGCAGTGCCTGCGGGAATGGAGGGGGCTCTGGACACTGGAGCCGCCGGAGGGGCGGCCGACCCCCTCCTTTGAAACGGACTTTGAAGCATGCATACACACACCAGACGGAGAACGGCGGCTGCGGCTGCGGCTGCGTTCCCGGGAAAGAGCTGTGTGTGCAGAGCCTCGCTTATCTACAGGGGCAATGGCGGCAGAAGAAAGTGCCAGATCCTGCAGGGTTTTGAACGCCAGGCTGGGGAGCTTCTCCATCCGACAAGCTGTGGGAGCAGTGAAAGTGATGGGTCGGGTCGGGCTCGGGGTTCCGTCAGACCTGATCTTACTGGGTGTCTGGTGGGGGAGGTGGGCACGAGACATCTCAGCAGTGGGAGGTGGTTGTGTCTGATGGATGTGGCAGGAAGGGGGGCGTTGGAGCAGAGCAGGATTCCGAGGTGCCTTCGGAGTCCTAGGGACATAGAGACGCTTGAGCCATCAGGGTTAAGAATGCGGACTCGGGGACCAGATCTCTGCTCTGCCTTCTGCTGGCTCTGTGACATCAGGCCGTGTACCTCCATTTCTTTCTGTGCAACATTGGTCTAATTTGATGCCCACACCCCCGCTGGCTGTGGGTAGGAGAGGTTAACGCCTGTAAGGCGCTTGGGCCGGTGGCAGACACACGGTAAGTCCTGTGTGCGTCAGCCGCTGTGCCTGGGCTGTGGTGATACCGTCACTGTCGTCGCTGTGATTGTTGTTTAAACTTGGAGAGGAACGTTTTGAAAACATTGAGGAAGGGACGTACCAGGGAGAGGGAACAGCATATGCAGAGGCCCAGAGGAGGGCAGAGCTGCCCGTGGTGCTTGGGCACCGGAGTCAGGCCTCACGGGTGGAATGTGATAAGATGGGGCGCCATGAGAGGGTGGGACGGGAACAGTGCAGAGGCCAGCGGGTACCCCAGGAGCGACGCCAGTGTGCCAGGCGCTGTGCTGGGCACAAGGGGGGCGGGGAGCTTCCTAGGAAACACAGTTCTTGTTCTCCCAGGGCTTCCTGTCTCTTGGGAGCATCAGACGGCAGTGGTGTGGGGAGCAAGGGTGTGGGGAGCAGGGGTGTGGGAGCCGCCAGAGGGTTTAGTTCCAGGGCAGGACGGGGTCGTGACACCTGGAGGGCAGACGAGGGGGAGAGCAGGGAGGTGTGCAGACACACCCACCCCATGCCTACTCCTCAGCCCCTCCAGCCACACCCCATCTCCCCCCAGCTGTGGGAGCCTAGACTCACATAACCCCAGGCTGTTTTTCCCCCTCACAGTGATGGGACCAGTCGAGGCCGCCCCTGAATACCGGGTCATTGTGGACGCTAACAACCTGACCGTGGAGATCGAGAACGAACTGAGTGAGTGCTGTGAAGGGCGAGCAGAGCCCTGCCTGGTGTCCCTCACAGCCCCTCCCATCCCCAAGGAGGGCAGAGGCAGGATCCGGGTCGCCTTCCCCACTGGCCCTCCCCGAGGTCTTGCTCTCAGACTCTCCATGTTAGTTCAAGGCCAGGTTTAGCTGCTGCAGCAGAGCAGTTTGTGTAAGAGTGAAGTGTATTTTTCTGTGATGTGAGAGTCTGGGCGATGAGCCCAGACCTAGAGTAGTGGCATCTGGGGTCAGGCTTTTTCTGTCCTGTTGATCTGTACCTGTGCCAGGGTCCAAGTGACTTCCCGCCTCCAGCCGTCACCTCCACATCCCCACCAGCAAAAGAGGAAGGAAGAGGAGAGCACAGTTGTTTACGGGGTGGCCTGCAAATTGCACGTGTCATTTCAGATCGCATCTCATAAACCAGAACTAACTCACGTGGCCGTGTGCGGCAGTGTGAGCAGCAGGGAAACCGTGTTTTTGCTGGGTGTCTGTGAGCCCTGCTAAATTCCGGGGTTCAATCACTAAGGGAAGAGGGGACTGGATGTTGGGGGGACTGGATGTTGGGGACAGCCGCTGGAGTCCGCCTGCCCCCTCATCAGACACCTCGCCTGTCTGTCCACCTCAGATATCATCCACAAGTTCATCCGGGATAAGTACTCAAAGCGATTCCCCGAACTGGAGTCCCTGGTCCCCAACGCACTGGATTACATCCGCACGGTCAAGGTGAGTGCACAGAAGTGGGGACTCAGGAAGAGCTGCCTTCCGACCCCCAGGTCTGAGGGGAAAGGCTGCCCTCCTCATTCTCTTGAGGCCTGGAGATCCTGGTGGTTCAGCTGCTCCAGGCTCCCCAGCAAGAAAGGGACGGGGCCTGGAAAGAATGTCCTCAAGGCTGCTCTCCCCCACCTCCAGGCCCGCTCCTTCCCTGGCTGGGCCACCCAGGAAGGGCCGGGGGGCTGGTCGTGGCCGAGGAAGCGGGGAGGGAGATGGGGGTGCCCCGTGCCGGCTGGCCAGCGCTTCTCAGGCCGTGCTTGGGGCGGGTGGTGTTTGGAGATCTGACAGTTGATGCGGGGGCAGCCGTGCGGAGATTTGGGGGAACTTAGGAGTGCCAGGACTCCGAGGTGGTCGGCAGCGGGGAGACAGGTGATGAGGCCACATCCCACCTGACCTCCCCAGGAGGTTCGGGCGCAGGGGAAGGCCCGGTCACGGGCGGGGAGGCTCCTGGCGAGTCTGGGTGACGAGGATGGGGG
Source organism: Hyaena hyaena (assembly GCF_003009895.1). Taxonomy (NCBI): domain Eukaryota; kingdom Metazoa; phylum Chordata; class Mammalia; order Carnivora; family Hyaenidae; genus Hyaena; species Hyaena hyaena. The sequence goes on from NW_024080867.1 coordinate 662,415, forward strand.
CCCTCCGTGCGGGGAAGCAGCGTGGTTGTGTTTGCGCTTCGCGTTGAGGGGCAGCAGGACCCCCCGGGTGGCCGGCCTGCCGCGGCCGGCTCTGGACCAGCGGTGCGGTGCTGATGCTCTGAGCGGGGAAGCTCTTGGACCTGGTGCGGGGCACGCTGTGTACAGAGCCCCGCCTTTCCAGCGTCCCTGGAAGGGACAGGTGGCGCAGGAGAGGTTCCCGGGCCGGCCTGAGTCTCTGCGCCCCCCCCCACCCCCACCCCCCACCCCCCCCCCCCCCCCACCCCAGGAGCTGGGCAACAGCCTGGACAAGTGCAAGAACAACGAGAACCTGCAGCAGATCCTGACCAACGCCACCATCATGGTCGTCAGCGTCACGGCCTCCACCACTCAGGGGTGCGTGCGTGGGGCGGGCGGAGCGGCTAGGGCCCCCGCAGGCCCATCGCACGGCAGAGGAAGACCTCGGGGTCCCGCCGGGACGGGTGTTCTGTCCCACGTGTGTGTAGTGAGTGTGGGGCCCGGGGTCGTGGGTGCTGAGGCAGAGGGCCGCCCGGTTCTGAGTGTTTGTCCCGGGCACACCCCTCTTGCGGGGATGAAGGTGTCGTGAAGACGGGGACTTGGTGTGCGGCCCTTGGTGCCCTCCTGCCCCTGTGGCGGCCGTGCCGTGTCTAAGAGAAGCCTTGGGCGTCAGCCCACTGGACTTTGGTTGCAGGGGCCTAGGGGGCTCCACGGTCCCTCATCTGTGCGCCGTAAGCATGATGGGGCAACCGAGGGGGGCCAGGGATGTGGTTGGCTTTGGTTACCAGTTCCCAGCTCCGTGGCTTCCGGCCAGTCCCCTTCGCCATCCTGGCCTCGGGTCCCCTCTGTAAAGTAACAGTGGTGACAGCCCACCTTCGTGGTCTCCCTCAGCGAGTACATGCCCGGCACCTTCCACGTGCCAGGGCTGTGCTGGACACGCTGCTGAGAATCCAGGGTGGGGTCCCCTCGGGGGCCGCCGTCTGGTGCCAGAGGTGGACGGGAGGCTCCGTGAATCGCAGCCGGTGACGGTGCCTGAGGGAAGCAGCGGGGCAGGGGCCGCGGTGGTCGGCAAGGCTGAGAGCTGGAGGAGGAGGAGGGGCCTGTGGGGCACACGGGGAAGGGCCCGGCCCAGGCGGGCAAGGGGGTGCTGACCGAAAACCTGTGGCTCCCAGCAGCCCTCGCTTCCAGGCTGATAGGACTTAAGATTGCCCTGAGACCGCACGTGTGCGTGCGCGCATATATGCTGTGCCTACACGTGCACATCTGTGCGTACACGTGTATTCACGCGTGCACACCCGGCCAGCAGGTAGGGTGCCCGGGAGGGGCTGGGTCCCTGCCGGCCGCACCCCTGAGTCTGGATGCGCCGCAGGCAGCAGCTGTCGGAGGAGGAGCTGGAGCGGCTGGAGGAAGCCTGTGACATGGCGCTGGAGCTGAACGCCTCCAAGCACCGCATCTACGAGTACGTGGAGTCTCGGATGTCCTTCATCGCGCCCAACCTCTCCCTCATCATTGGGGCGTCCACGGCCGCGAAGATCATGGGTGAGGTCCTGGCACGGAGTGGGGGCAGGGGCCACCCTGGGACAGTGCGATCGCGGGGAAGGGAAGCCACCTCCCTCGTGTACGACACGGGGCATCCGGCCCAGGGCCCCCGTGCCCTTTCATCGCTCCTGGAGATCACAGAGGCTGGCTGGCCTGCTCGGTCCGCAGACCCGCAGAAAGGATGGGGGCCCTGAGCAGGGCTGGCCTGGACAGGAGGAGGGGGTGGTGTGGCTGCTGGCAAGGCCGGCGCTGCTTGGCCTGCACATCCCAGCAGCTCCTGGCTCCCCACACACAGGCAGCATGAGCCGTCAGGGCCGCGGTTTCCCCCACGAGATGGGACGGCAGACAACGTTTTGGGGCTGAAGAAAGGTCTTCCTCGGGCTCCTAGCCCCTTCATCCGAGGGGCTCTTCGGGGACTGGGTAGAGCAGCTGCGCTGGGCCGCTCAGCTGCCGTGACAAAGCACCATAGGTGGGGCAGCTGGCAGTGGGGGCCCTAAACTGAGGTTCATCGTCACGGGGTCCCGGAGGCCGGGAGCCGGCTGGATCCCTGTCACAGGGTCCCGGAGGCCGGGAGCAGGCTGGGTCCCTGTCACGGGGTCCCGGAGGCCAGGAGCGGCATGTCCACAGGCTGGGTCTTTGTCACCCACCTGAAGGTGAGAGGTCAGTGACAAGGATCTCTCCAAGCAGTCCTATCTCCAAACATACCACATTCTGAGGTGGTCGGGGGTGGGGCTTCAGCGCAGGAGTGTGGGGAGACACAGTTCAGCTCGCAGCAGAGCCTGGGGCGGCAGGTGTGTGCCGGACTGTGGTGGTTTCAGGGCAAGGTTAACTCAAGTGTGGACCCTGCCACCCCCTCTCACTGACCTCCCGTCTTCAGGCGGGTGACTTGGTGTGCCTCGGTTTCCCCAGTGGTGATCTGGGGTGTGCTACTGTCCCATGACTGCTAGGCTAAAATCAGGGTGTCGGCCACTCCTGTGTTCCTCTAGGGAGGTTCTAGGTGGGAGTCCACTTCCTGGCCTTTCCCAGCCTCCAGAAGCAGCCTGCACCCTGGCTCTGGGTCTTCCCCACCTTAGAGTCTCCTGTCTCACACCCGGTGACTCTGCCTCATCCCTGGGCTCATGAGGACCTCTGTGTTTATACGGAGTCGTCCTTGAGTCTGCAAAGGCCCTGTGGTGCTGTAAGGCGGCATGCAGGCCCCCGGGCTGTGACGTCAGCCTCTGCTGGGGGGGCCGCTCTGCTCGCTGGAGGGTTACCTGACTGTGCTGGAGCCTCATGCTTGCTCAGGTTCCCTAATCTTACAGACGCCCAGCACGGGGCCTGGCGCACAGTAGTCCCCAGCGAGAGGCACACACTTTTATCTGCCACGGCTCCTCCCTTGGGCAGGGCCTGTAGTCAGGCCCACGGGAACCCAGGGGTGATTGACACCAAGCTCCGTCATCAGAGTGTCCCCAGCGTGGAGGCCGCTGTTCTGACTCAGCAGGGGCCGTGCAGCTCTGTAGACTCCGGTGCTCCTGCTGGGCCGCCGCCTCATCGTGCACCCTTAGGCAGATGGTTTCACCTCTCTGAGCCCCTGGACAAACGCCCCGTGTTTCTCTTGACCCCCTTCCCCGTGTCCTGCCGCAGGGGTGGCTGGGGGCCTGACCAACCTCTCCAAGATGCCCGCCTGCAACATCATGCTGCTCGGGGCACAGCGCAAGACGCTGTCTGGCTTCTCGTCCACCTCAGTGCTGCCCCACACCGGCTACATCTACCACAGTGACATCGTGCAGTCTCTGCCACCGGTGAGCCCCCTGGCACACGCCCCTGGGGAACCTTCTGCAGTGGCAGGAGCTGCCTTGTCTGGGGGGCACTGTGAACCTCAGCAACTTGCTCCTCTCCTCTCTGGTTCCCACGGTCACGGCCAAGGACAGTGGTCAGGAGCTCGGACGACAGGGTCTCACGGAGTGTAACAAGAACCCTGGAGCACATGCACTGGGCTTGGGATTCACAGTCGGGCAAGAGATGTGATCTCTGTGCCTCAGTCTCCCTGTCTGTAAAATGGGGGGAATAGAACCTACTTCCTAGGGTTGTGATTAGGACTTCTGCGTGGGAAACACCTTCAGGTCATGCTTGCACATAACAAGTGATGTAAGCGTTAGCTTGCGAGGTACAGGGGTCCCCAGACCACCCTCAGCTTTAGTGACCCACTAGAGGGAGGCGCAGACTCGCTGAGCCGACGCACTTGAGTTGTGGTCTGTCGTCACGAAAGGTGTGGGGTCAGAGCCAGAAGGGGCAGCCACTGCACTTCCAGACCTCTCCCCGTTGCCCGTGTCACTCCTGACACGTGCAGGGGACTTGCCTCCAGGGAAGCCCCACTGAGCCTTCACGTTGGGAGTCTTCTCTGGGGTTCAGTTGTGTAGACTTGATCGGGTAGCCCCACTGGCTCATCTGGGTTCCAGGTTGACTGAAACCCCGTAACCCAAACACCCCCCTGAAACACATTGTTGGTCTCTGCCTCGTCCAGGGTCCCCAGGCCAACAAAGGTGACTGCCCCAGAGCTGAGGGCCAGGCCGGAACTCTTAGGCTAAGGCTGTTTCTTCCCACACATAGCCACTGCTAACTTTATTATCCGTATTGATGGAGACGTGACTGTGGGTTTACGTGTACCGTCTACGTGCATCTCACATCATGGGCCACCTTCTTTTCGTGGCACAGGACACAATTTCCTGATGCACAGACAAACGTTTTCTGTTGTGACCACTTACTTTTTAGTACGTGACAGTCTTCCACTGCAGTAATACAAATGTCTGCGCCAAGGGGCTCAAGTTGTTAAAAGGCGTGTCAGAAATCAGCAACAATGATGTTTTGTTGCCGTAACAAGTCATGACGTTTTTACAGTAATAGCAGGAGGGTGAAATGCAGCGGGCAGAGGGTGACCCTGGTGGCTGGGGCTTCCGAAATGCTCAGGGGTCTCAAACGAATCCTCTTCGCTAACTCGGCCCCCTTCCCTGCTGCTCCAGGATCTCCGGCGGAAAGCAGCCCGGCTGGTGGCCGCCAAGTGCACGCTGGCGGCCCGCGTGGACAGCTTCCACGAGAGCACAGAAGGGAAGGTGGGTCTGTAGCGTGTCCTGGGGGAGTCCCCACCAGGATCCCCCCCACGCAGAGCGCTGTTCTAGGTGTGCAGAGGTGCGTGTGTCGTGTTTTAGCGTCGTCCAGCCCCGCAGGTCAGAAGTCCATGCAGGGTCTGGCCGCGCTGAAGTCCAGGTGCTGGCACGGCGGTCCCTCTGGAGGTTCTCCGGGAGGATCCATCCCCTGCCTTCTCCAGCTTCTGGAGGCGCCTGCGGCTCACGGCCCTTCCTCCGTGCACACTGCTGGCAGCCTAGTCTTCCAGGTCTCCCTGACCCAGGGCCTGTCTCCGTGTGTCCTCCTCTGACTCTTTTAAGGACCCGGTGATGATGTGGGGCCCACTCTGACCATCTGGGATACCCTCCCTCTTCAGATCTTTAAGCTGATCACACCTACAGCATTTCTCGTGTCGTGCCAGGCGCTGCGTCCGTAAGGACCGGAGACGGCCATGACACCCTGGTGGGTCAGTTTGCCTGCTGCACCACGGTCTTCATCCCCTAGACCGCCGTTCAGCTCACCTGTGTCTTCCTTGGCAGACTAGCTCCGTGAAAGTGGATGCGTTTTGTGTCTTGTGCCCTGACATCCAGGCTCCCAGCCTGGCAGTGTTCAGGCGTTTGGTCTTCCTCCTCCCACCTCCCTCTCTCCTCTCGACCACTGGTCGAGATGCTGGGGGTACAGCAGTGAGGTGCTCAGACCGAAGCCCTGTCTGTGTGCCTGCATTCACGTTCTGGTTGGGGGCAAGGCGAGGAGACCAGGGATGTCTGTGGTGTGTCCAGCGGCGCTGAGTCGCTGCTGAACTAAGGATCAAAGGGTGCTGGGCTGGTGGGGGAGGTGGACAGGGGGTTCTCTGAAGAGGTAAGGGTGTAGTAACGAGCGTACACCGTACACCCGGGTGAAGTTAGCAAGGAGTTCACATGAGTGCCTGGGGGAGGGAGTGGCCAGTGTGCAGGCCCCAGGCCGGAGGTGGGGCGGGCCTGTCCTGCAGACGCTTCCACGCAGCAGAGGTGCTGGGAGGGGGTTGGCATTTGGGAGTCTTTCTGAGGGAAGAGCTTGGTGGGAGAGAAAGCACAGGTGAGGCTCCCAGGTGACCCCACTTGGCAGAGGCTGGGGGTGAAGGCTGGGGAGGAGGCTCGGACCTGTGGTTGGCTGTGCTGTATTTGCGGGGCTGCCTTCACCCTGTCGAGGAGACATTTGTGTGTGTGTGGTGCAGGGAGGGGTCTGGGCCTGAGAGCGGACGGCCCCCCCAGGCCCTAACGGGCCCCTCACGCCCTCCGCAGGTGGGCTATGAACTGAAGGACGAGATTGAGCGGAAGTTTGACAAGTGGCAGGAGCCGCCCCCTGTGAAGCAGGTGAAGCCGCTGCCTGCGCCCCTGGACGGGCAGCGCAAGAAGCGAGGTGGCCGCAGGTGGGCCCCAAGGGCCAGCCAGGCTGGGAAGGGTAGGGGCTCACCCACACCGCCCCCGCCAGCCCCCTCTCCCCCCACCCCCTGACCCCCGGCACCCATCCCCAGGTACCGCAAGATGAAGGAGCGGCTGGGGCTGACTGAGATCCGGAAGCAGGCCAACCGCATGAGCTTTGGAGAGGTCAGATTCCGAACCTGGACACCCCACCCTTTCCCGCTGCAGGGCCTCAGGGGTCCTTTTTGTCACAAGCACTGCCCTTCCGCCCTTTGCCACATTTCTCCTTTGTGCTGGGGAACTTCTCTCTCCCACATCCATGCACTCCTACGCAGTATCGTTTGCAGCCCTGCCCCCCTGCCCCCCGCCCTTCCATACAGGCGCTTCCCTGGCTTTCTCTCCACGGTCTCATCTGAGCCTCGGCCTGCCAGTCCGCAGAAACTAGCGCACGTCTTTCGTCTGGGAGGTGGCTGGCATCGTGCATGAGCCCGGCTTCGGTTGTTGGTGCTGTGCACACACATGTGCATGAGCCCGGCTTCTCTTGTTGGCGCTGTGCACACACGTGTGCATGAGCCCGGCTTCGCTTGTTGGCGCTGTGCACACACGTGTGCATGAGCCCGGCTTCGCTTGTTGGCACTGTGCATACGTGTGCATGAGCCCGGCTTCGCCTGTTGGCGCTGTGCACACATGTGTGCATGAGCCCGGCTTCGCCTGTTGGCGCTGTGCACACATGTGTGCATGAGCCCGGCTTTGCTTGTTAGCGCTGTGCACGCGTGTGTGCACAAGAGCCCAGCTTCGGTTGTTGGGGCCGCGCGTGCATGTGCTCACGCCTCACGGCCCGTCTCCAGGGTCATCTTGGCCCCGCAGGCAGCGGAATCGGTGAACACCTGGGTGTCTAGCTGACGGAGGGTGGCTAACTGCGGCCCGCCTTCTCCTCCCACCAGATCGAGGAAGATGCCTACCAGGAGGACCTGGGCTTCAGCCTGGGCCATCTGGGCAAATCGGGCAGCGGGCGTGTACGGCAGACGCAGGTGAACGAGGCCACCAAAGCCCGGATCTCCAAGACGCTGCAGGTACAGACCAGGCCTGGGTGGGCCCGGGGTTGAGGGGGCATCGGCGGGTGAGCCCAGGTCAAGCCTAAATGTCTCCTGTCTCTCCTCCCACAGCGGACGCTGCAGAAGCAGAGTGTGGTGTATGGAGGGAAGTCCACCATCCGCGACCGCTCCTCGGGGACGGCCTCCAGTGTGGCCTTCACCCCACTCCAGGTACTGGGCACCACAGTCAGGGGCTCTGTTCCCAGCTTCCCCGGCAGCCCTGGGCTTCAGTCTCTTTACCTGTGAGGGGGGTGCACGACCGAGGTCCTCACGGGGCTGGTGCGGATAGCGCATCCATGACGCCCCTGGAGGGCACGGACCAGTTCCTGGTGCTCAGGCTAGTGGGGACAGAAGGGACACAGTCCTGCCTGCCAGCACAGGCTGGCTTTGGAATTGGGGCCGGGCTATGGGCGACCCTGTGACCTGGAGCGGGCTCGGCCCCTCCCTGAGGTGCTGGGTGGTTGGGACAGGCTCCTCGCTGGCTGGGAGGTTGAGGTCCCAGCACCGCCAGTGCACAGGATGGAGCCGCTGCGGCCGGCCCTTCCTTGGTGTACTCGCCCACAAGAGAGGGCTGGTGCGTCCCACGGCATCGAGCAGAACAACGGCTCTTGTCAGCAAGGGTCTGCTGAGCACCTAAGTCCCAAGCACCATGGGGGGAGGGGGGGGCGCAAAACCTCAAACACCATGCAGTAAGCCTTGCCCCCTGGGAGCTTATGGGGTGACGGGTCAGGCAGGTGAGATACACAGCCTATTGGAAAGCGCACAGAGCGAGGGTTAAGGGAGCTGCCCAGGGAGGCCTCAGTGAGAAGGTGATAATTACCACATGGAAGGTACCACGTGCCAGCCAGCATGGGCCCCCAGCGCAGGCCCCTGTCACTACTGGGGTTGGTGTAAGTCGCATCAAGGCCACAGGTGAGCCGCTTTGCTTTGTGACCCGGTTTCCTTACTCCGGAACCAAACTAGGTCGGCTGTTCTGAAACACTGGTGTTTTTAAAATCACCTGGAGGACTTGTTAAATATTCAGGTGCCCAGGTCTTCCCCACTGTCTCCTCATCCCAGACCCACAGAGTCAGAATCTCCTCAGTTTGGGGCAGGGACGGTTTGGTGACTGGCAGACTGTCCTCATCTCCCCCTGGAGCCCCAGGACCATTGAGAAACAGCTCCCTGACATTTCATGATTCTCGTACTGGGTGGGGGGCCTTGTTGGGGGCCAGCCCAGCTGCCCACCCCATCGTCACCTCCCTCGCCTGCCCAGGGCCTGGAGATTGTGAACCCGCAAGCAGCTGAGAAGAAGGTGGCTGAGGCCAACCAGAAGTATTTCTCCAGCATGGCCGAGTTTCTCAAGGTCAAGGGAGAGAAGAGCGGCATCATGTCCACCTGAGAGACTGCACCCAGGTGGCTGCCCCTGAAGCTATGGGCGCTACCCTTCCAAAGGGACTGGGGTCAGGATCTGGCTGGGAGGGTCCCTCAGCAACCCCGTGCCAGAACTGTCCGAGGAGGCACGGGAGGAGGCCTGGCCCCCTGAGTACCAAAACGGCCTCCCCATTTTGGAGGTTAGAGCCAGTCTTCGTCACACCTCATCTTTTTTACCTAGGAAGGGAGATCACTTTTGGAAAAGTGCAATTAAAAGCACATTATCATTAACAGCTTCTGTTCCTGAGGAGTGAACATTTGTCAAACACCTGCGCCACTGGAGAAGTCTGCTGTGGGGCTTGGGGGACAAAGCTGGGGCTCCCGATCCAGGTGGTGTCTGAGCCCCACCCTGGTCCTTCACTTCCCTGCCCTGGATCCCAGGAAGAGCAGAGCGCTCTCCATCCCCAAACCACCACTCGGAGAACGTCCATTTTTCTGACACCCAAGTGATGTGGCTGCCCAAAGCCCCAGCCCTGAAAACAGCCCAGCTGGGGTGGCTGTGGGGCCTCAGGTGTGCGAGCCTCCCCGCCACGGGACCCTTGGGAGGACATGAAGGACGCCCAGGACACGCTCAGTGCTGGGCTCCCCGTCAGGGTACGGTGTGCAGAGTCGAGAGCCAGGCCCCAGTGGGGCCGAGCCCACAGGCTCCGTGCTAGCAGGGACGCAGAGCTATCAGAGCTCCTGCCGGCCCCCAGGTGTCGTGGGACCGGGGCTCAGCCAAGGTCTCCTTCACTTTGGCTGACGGCCATGTGGCCTGTAGGCAGGTGGGGACAGGCCGGCCGGAGGTGCAGTCTCAGCAGCTACCCTGCAAGAGCTGCTTAAGGAAGAGCCCACCTGGGGGCCCTGTTTGCTGTGCTCTGGAGCTGGGCTTCCCAGTGTACCGGAGTCCTGGTCACTCACCTGTGAGGTCAGTGCCCCCTTAGTTACCCAGGAGGTGGGTGCACAGCCTGCCCTGTGCCCGTCTCCCACCCTCCAGCTCTCACGTCCTCCCTGGGGCTCTAGCCGGCCGGGTCCTAGCTGAGAGATCTTCCTCCCTGTTCTCTGTGGGCTGCCCCTCATCACACTTGTTCCAAGTGTGTCAGTTCAGGGCTCGCTCTGTGGACCTTAGCAGCTCTCTGAATCTCCTCTCTCACATCAGAGTCTACACCAGCTGGGAGGTTCCTTCCAGTGGCCAAATTACCTCTTAACTCTTTCCCCACGTTTATCCCAGAGCCTTTAAATGAGCCCTGTTTAAAAGTGACAACTTTTGCTGATCTCTGCTGCTGGGTCTGCCCAGGAAGGGCGCTCTGCCCACCACTCTTCAGAACCTCCATCTCTGTGGCCAGAGTCAGGAAAGGACCGGGCTCACCAGGTGCTGCAGTCCTGCATAGTCTTAGAACAGAGATGCTCAAAGCTGAACATGCTTCCCAATTACCTGGGTGGCTTGTTGAAACCAGGGTTTCCGGGCCCAGAGTTTCTGATTCAGTAGGTGTATGGAGGAGGTCAAAAAAATGTACATTTCTAATGAGTTCCCAGGTGATGTGTATGCTGCTGGTCAAAGTACCTTTTTCTCAGAGTAGCTGCATGTTGGAGTCATCTAAGCCGATTTTTAAAAAAAATACTTTATTTCTGAGAGAGAGAGACACAGCATGAGCAAGGGAGGGTCAGAGAGAGGGAGACATAGAATCCAAAACAGGCTCCAGGCTCTGAGCCGACTGTCAGCACAGAGCCCAATGCGGGGCTCGAACCCACGAATCGTGAGATCATGACCTGAGCCGAAGTCAGACGCTTAACCAACTGAGCCACCCAGGCGCCCCAGTCATCTAAGCAGATTTTAAAAATTACAATCTGGTTCATATCCTCGAAAATTCAGATTTCATTCATCTAAGGTAAGCCCTGAGTGTCTGGATTTTTTCTCTTTCTCTAAACCAACCAGGTGATTCTAATCCTTGCTACTCAAAAGTGCCAAGTGTGGACCATCAGCATCACCTGGAAACTTGTCAAAAAAAGCAGAATCTGGATACTCCTGCACCAGAATCTGCATTTTAGCCAATCTTCGAATTGTTCCCAAGACCTCTGAGAGGCCCTGCCCCAACCAGGGACCACACTTTGAAGAGCCAGACTCTTGATGAATGACTCTCAAACCCCAGTAAACATGGGAATCACCCAGGGAAGCGTGTGAAAGTGCAGCTCTCTGGGCTTCACTCAGGTCCGTGTGGACCTAAGAACACTGCATTTTTACACTCATTTCCCCTCCCTTGCCAGACGATTCAGATGCGGCTCTCAAGTGCATCTTCCTTGGGTTTCTTTTTAATATATTGACTGTATGACCCGGGGGAAATGCCTCATGGGTGGCTCAGGCACTAGTGCCTACCGAGTCGTTAACCACACATCATCCGTCGCCTTCATTCACGTATTCATTCAGCAAACAGTCACTGTGCTTCCTGCGGATGCAAACTCCGGAAAGGCAGACTGGAATTATTATGGAAACGACGGTACAAGTGCAAAAGTGAATCCTGCAGGCAGGTCGGCAAGTCTTCCCCACTGGAGCACAGAGCAGGGAGCGAATCTGCAGCATCCCCGTAACACCGAGGAAGTGAGCTGCAGAGGACAGTGCCCCACAGTAACCAGGCTGAGGCAGGACAGAAGCGCCATGCCCCCGCCATGGGTATGCGAGATGGCAGTGACTTGGGGCACTGGCCACTGCTTCCTCTCCTCCGTCCACCATACGGAGACTCGAGATATGCCAAACAGGCACTTGCAGGAAGATTAGGCACCTGGAGCACAAGGGATGCGGAAGGATGCGCCCGGGAGCCTAGCCTGCCTGCTTCGCCCCGTTTCACACGCTTTTAGGGGCGGGTACCAACCCCTCGCGGCGCTGCGGGACGCGGTGGGGCGAATGGCAACGGCTAGGGCCAACAAGGAGCAAGGGGTGGGCCCTCTCGCCCAGCTCCTCCCCGGTGGCTGTTTTGAGTGGCAGGTGACTCCAGATCGGCCCCCGCTTTGAAGGTACCTGTCTGCCTCTCATTAGGTGCTCGGCCTTTAACGCCCACGCTCCATGCCTTCCTCCGCTTTCCCCACCCATTTCCGGAACCAGCCAATGGCTTCGGGGCAGAATATCCCCTCACAACCAATTAAAAATGGCTCTAAACTTGACGGACGACTTCCCGCCCCTGATCAGCCTAGCCCCTCCCCGTGGCCAATTGGTTGAGGAGAGGGGGGCGGGTGTATCCAATCAGCACGGCAATGGCCTCTTGATTGACGCACGGGCCCTCGCGCTGGCGTGTTGTGCCCTGAGGCGGGGAGGAGGAGGAGCGGGGAAAACCAGAGCCAATCCTAGCAGTCTGCGCGGGAGGCCAATCGAACGCCGCGCCTTGGAGCGATTGCCCAATCGGCGAGAGGGGGCCGGCTGCATCCCTGCCAAGGGCCAATAGGAGGCGTCCGAGGGGCAAGAGCGACGTGCCACAGGGGCAATCAAAGGCCTCCATTCCGGGCTCGGAGGCGGGTCGGCGCCAGAGACGAGAAGAGAGGAGGGAGGCCTCCGCCGCCGCCGCCATCTTGGACCGGCCCGGTCAGCTTCCGCGGAGCCATCGGCAGACGCCGCGGCCTCCCTTGAGCCCCGACCCCGTCGTCAGAACAACCCCGGGCCCACTTCCCCCCACCCCACTTCCGCTTCGCGCCGCTATCGCGATAGCGCCCGGGCCCGGGGCGCGAGAAAAAGGCGGCGGGCGCTCGCCTCCCCCGCCTGTCGCGATACGCTCCTCAGCGGCGGCGCCAGCTCCTGTGGTGAGAGCGTCAGGCTCGACTGGGCCGGACCCCTTCCCTTCCTCCCCCGGCGCCACCGCCGCCCTCCCTGCCGCCTCCCGCCGCGGCGACACCGCCGCCTGTCGCGACATGGCCGCCCCCCCCACGGTCCCGGCGCGGGCTCCCGGCAGGAGCGGCCCCGGCGCCCGTCGGTGCTCGTGCCCCCTCCGCGTCCCGCCGCGGCGCCAGGCTGCTTCGCGGGGGTGCAGGTGCGCGGGGCCGCCCCCTCCGCGGCGGCCTCGGCCCCTAGCCGCAGGGACGGGCGCGCCGCGGGTGCCCGCCCCCCTCGGCCGCAGCCCCTCCTGGGGGGTTGGGCCCCCTCCCCCCCGAGCTAGGCCCGCGGGCGCGGCGGGGGGCTCCGTTCCCGGGGCCCGGCCCCCTGCGCGGCCCCAAAGTTTCCCCTGCGGCGAGAAGTCGAGGGGGGTCTGGGCTGTCCTGAGTGGTACCTGCTCCGGGCGGGCTGCGTGTCGGCCGCTGGCGCTGTGGCCCTGAGCCCCCTGCCTGTGGTGTCACTCCCACTTGGCCTCCCCGGGTCTTGGTGACACCTGCCAGAGCCCCCTGCCTTCGCCGGGCTGCAGACGGTGTCCTGCCGCGGGCAGTGCAAGCACTCCTGATTCTAAGCAGTGCCAGCCTCTCCGAGCAGGGCTGCTCCCTCCCCCAGCATTGACGCCCCCGCTGTTTGGGGACGGCCCCCAGCGTAGCCCTTTGCTGCTGCCGCGTCTGAGGCTTCTGTCCCCCGTTCACATCCGTCCTTCCGGAAGGCCGGGGTCCCGCCCCCCTCGGTGCTTGTTTTGGGTTCCCTGGCCGCCGCGAGGGTGTGAGCTTGATGGCGCTGACAGTCGCGACTCCGGGGCTCGGTCTCCTGCTCCCACACTCAGAGCCAGCTTCCTAGATGTGAGGGGCCGGTGCTGTGACACGTGGGCTGTGCTGGCTGGGCTCCTGCTGTCCTCCAGGGGCTTCAGGGGCAGGACACTTTCTCAGGGGTGCCCCCCCTACCCCAGACGAGGTTCCTGCCTCTCAGGTGTTGGTGCGCTTGTCGTGGGTGTCGCTGTGTGGGACCAAAGCTGCTGTTCTGGGCTGAAACACAGGTCCGTGTGGTGGGGAAGAGGCCCCTATGTGGTCAGCTTTCCAGAGTGGGCTCCAGGCCCCCCATCCTTGGCCCTGGGCCTCCCCGTGGGCCGATAAGTGTCCCCACGGCGGGACCTAACAGGTTCTCCCTCCAGTGTCGGGTGCCCTGCGTGGCAGCGTCAGCATCCTGGCATCACTTGCCAGCGCCAGCACAAGGCCTCTGCGTGGGGGCACATGCAGTCCCCCGGATTAGGGACCACCCGGTGTGCACTCCCGCACTGCACCTTCCAGCGCTCCTGCACATGCCCCAGTCGGGGCTGCTCCTGGTCAGTCCTGCGGCTCATCTACCCAGCTGCTGGTGGCGGCTCCAGCCCCTTCCCGGGGATCTGCCCTCCCCTGGACAGCCTGGTTTGGGTGAAGCGTCCTGGGCTGGTTCCAGGCTCCCCGGTCCTGCAGGACGCCCCTGCCCTGAGCATGCAGGCCCTTCAGTGCCTGAGCTGCTCTGTCTCAGTTACCCTTCAGTGTGGGAACTTGCTGGGTCCCCCCAGAGCGGTGGGGCTCCCGGCCCTTTAGGAATGGACCTTCCCCGAGGTGGCACCTCCACTTCAGGGCTCAGGCTCCAGCTTTCTCACTAGTCCTTTGCTGGGGGTTCAAGGTGTCTTGATGTAGGGTCTTTGTGGAGGGAGGGGCCCTTGGCCTGTAGTACCCGCCGTGTCTAGGGGGTGCAGGTACCCTGGGCCCGCAGTGCCTCCCCCAGGTCTGGTAGGGTCTTCTCTGGGCCTCAGCTCTTCCCCACCTCCCTCCCTGGGCTGGGGCTCCTGTCCCCTAGCACCTTGCTTCTGACTCTGCGGGACTTGTTGCCACAGTCTGTTCCCCTTTTAGGGGTATCCCCTCTGCACTGAGCCAGGTGTCCTGACCCCTCGGTGTGGAGCGTCCCCTCCCTCTGGGCTAGAGGCAGGGCACACACTCCTGATCTCATTCCTGAGCCTGATCCCGGGCGGGAAGAGGCAGTTCTGTGTTGGGCGTCCTGGCCATGTCCCGAGCTCCCAGATGAAAGCCTCAGAGCCCCTCGTCCTGGAGCTGGGATTCCCTGTGTGGGGCCTGGGCCCCACCTCCGTGTGGCAGCGGGGCCTGGGCCCGGGGCGTTGCTCTTCACTTGGTCTGCTCTCTGAGGAGATTGAGGCTCCCCCGGGTCTGAGGTGTCACAGCACCGCTGTGCACAGTGGGCGCCTGTGGAGGGCGCTGGTTCTGGAGGCAGCTCCCTGGCACATGGCCCCGGCAGGAGCCGCCAGTGGTGTGGGGTTGAAGTAATCGAGTACAAGTGGAAGATGCCACGTATTGGGCCACGTTCTTCGTGTTCAGGGCTACGGGCAGCACAGATACACTGCGGGAAGTGCTGCTGGCTGGGACTGTTCCAAGACCAGTCATCCCCAGTGGGCGGGGACCCTCCTGGCACAGCCCCCCCATGGTTTGAGGCTCAGTCCTCTGGGGCCCCCGTCTCAGGGAGCCATGGTCTTCAGTCAGGCCCCCTTTCTAGGGGTGGGCTCAGGCTGTGCAGAACACCCCCTGGGTCTCTGTTGGTCTTGGCGTTGGGCCCACAGCCGTGGCTTCCCCCGGGGCCAGAGCTCCCCCTTCTGCGTGTCTTGTAGGTTGAGGGTGAAGATACTCCTCTTTCTAGGTACCGGGCATGCATCCTGGTGGTTTGTGTTCCCCTGCGTCTACGTTACCAGAGCATCTGATATGTACTTGGCGTGCGCAGATCGCTGCCTCACAGTGGAGGCCCCTCACCCTTCTCTCTGAGACCTCACTCTTCTCCCGGCCCTCTCGTGGCCTTCTGCCCCATGCGACTGTCTCGGCATTGGTGTCCTTGGGTCAGGAGCGTCGTCTTCTGCTTGGGACCCAGCCCTGTCACAATGGGTTGGGGGGTGGGGGGTAAATCTTCCTAATTGCAGGCATTTCCCACCCCCCAGTGCTTCCCTTCCATCCCTTACAGTTCACACTCAGACGGCACCTGGCCTTCTTCCTGCAGACTCAGTCTGCTGACCTGTCTGAGGGGTAGCTGCTCCAGTGTCTGGACTCTAGTCACCATGGGCCTTGCCCCACTGTGGCAGTGTGGCCTCCAGGACCAGTGCCTTCACCCCAGCACTCAGCCACATGCTGTTTGACTTTTTCCTGCTTTAAACATCTTCTAGAGTGTCATCTGGGGAGCAGGTATCCCGTGCTCCAACGTTTTTCCATTTCCTGGGTGAGAGTTACACAAAAAGTATACCTGCTTCCTTGTTTCCACAAACTTCCAGAGTGTTCTTATGGAACATTCTTCCAGAATGTTCAGACCCCTGTGCTGGGCTTTCAAGGCTGCATAAGTGGAACTTGGCCTCGTCTCGGTCGTCATGCCGTAAATGCGTCGTCCTTTACCATGTGCCCTACTGTGCCCAGCCTCGTCTGTGTCGGACCAGCCAGCGAATAAACCTGTGCTCCTTCCTTATCTCCGCAGCGTCCGTCTCCAGGAGAGTATGAAGAGAGCGCGTCTGTAGGGCAGGGAAGATGGCGGACAAGCGCAAACTCCAAGGTACTGCGTTGCCTGTGCACTGCCCGTGTAGCCATGTGCTCGCTGTCCTCAGAGCCCCTCCCTGGATGCCTCCTGCCTGGGCAGGATGCTAACAGCCGCCTTCTTCCCTGCCCAGGTGAGATTGACCGCTGCCTCAAGAAGGTGTCCGAGGGCGTGGAGCAGTTCGAAGATATTTGGCAGAAGGTACGAATCTGGGTCTTCAGGGAGGAGAGCACAGGAAGAGGTTCCGGATCTCTGCGTGTAGGCCAGGGAGAGGGATTGTGGGTCCAGGTGCTGAGGACCTAAGAAGCACCTTTGAGATGGATTGGGGTGTCCCCAGAGTCCCCAGCCCTCAGAGACCAGAGCTTTACCGCTGCAGTGGGCATGAGGGCGGCAGGCCCCATGCTGACACCCGGGCTCTCTTCTTCCCTCAGCTCCACAATGCAGCCAACGCAAACCAGAAAGAAAAGTACGAGGCTGACTTAAAGAAGGAGATTAAGAAGCTTCAAGTGAGGGGACCGGGGGGCTGGATTTCTGGGTCCCGAGGGCAGAGGGAACAGGGAGGGGGGCCGGCGGCCTCAGCGCCTGTGTCCTGAGGCAATGTGACTGTCTTGATTTTTCCCACCTGCAGCGGCTAAGGGACCAGATCAAGACATGGGTAGCGTCCAACGAGATCAAGGACAAGAGGCAGCTCATAGACAACCGCAAGCTCATCGAGACGGTAGGAGGCCACAGCCAGTGCCTGGTGGGGAGGTGGCTGGGTTTCTGGGAACCCCTGCCAACCACACTCTCCACAGCAAATGGAACGGTTCAAAGTTGTGGAGCGAGAGACCAAGACCAAAGCCTATAGCAAGGAGGGCCTGGGCCTGGCCCAGAAGGTGGACCCTGCCCAGAAGGAGAAGGAGGAGGTTGGCCAGTGGCTCACGGTGAGTCAGGGTAGAGAAGAAGTGGTGACTGCAGGGCCCTGGCCCCCAGGGCATCCGTGGGGACTCTGGCTGACCACCTGCCTTTCCGCTTCCTTCCCCCCATGCAGAATACCATCGACACCCTAAACATGCAGGTGGACCAGTTTGAGAGTGAAGTGGAGTCCCTGTCGGTGCAGACGCGCAAAAAGAAGGGTGACAAGGATGTGAGTGGGGGGACCCTGCACCCAGAGGGCAGAGACGGGCTGGCGAGTTGGGCTGAGTGGCTACCGGGGGCGGCACGTGGAGGTGAGGCAGCTTCAGGGGTCCCGTCTCAGCAAACCGTGGCACCGAGAAAAGGAGGAGTGGTTTGAGGGAGCACTTGCTGGGCTCTAGGGTCACAAACTAAACAAAAGAGCAGACGGAAGTGTAGGGTGCAGAGTGCCGAGATGGCCCAGGTCCTGAGGTGGTGGGTAGAGACAAGGTGGGCCACGGGAACTTTGGTCTTTCGGCCTGAGGAGAGCAGTCAGGGAGGAAGCTAGATCTGGGGCCCAGATTCACAAACTCTGGGATTATACGGTGGGGGTTCAGGGGGATGCAGACTGCATGTGCTTGTTGGCACACAAAATACAGGGAGCTGGGTCTGGGCATGGGGGGTGGTGGGAGCTATGCCAGATTTGGGTATCTGAGACCCTGAGGAGTTTGGGAAGCTGGAGTTTGGAGGGGGGACACGATAGGCTCTTGTGGAGGTGGGGGTGGGATAAGAGATCAGAGGCCTGAGAAGGAGCTGAGCTGCTGCATCTGGGTTCGCTTGGATGTATGGATAGGTCGGGCAGATGTGAAGACAGAGACCATCACACAGGTGATCGTGAGCACAGATGGCAGGCTCTCTGTAAACGGGCATCGTGGCTCTTACCCTTAGAGCGAGATAGAGGATGCGGTATGCTGCACTTGAGAGATTTGGGCTGCTAGGGCCGCAGCATACGGAGGCACAGAGCTGTCTGGTCTTCTAGAGGTTTCCAGGGACGTTTGGGCGGGAACTGGGAGTCCCTGCGGCTCTCCTACCTCAGAGGGCGGGCAGACTCCACACTGCCCGGGTCAGGAGGGGCTGGAGCGGAGCCTCTGGGTCTCTCCGGGGGTCAGGGACTGAGGACAGGTTCTGTGGGGGCAGGAGGGGCCCGGGCAGGAGCCGTGCAGCCCCTGAGCCTGGCCCTGGGCTCGCCAGCAGAAGCAGGACCGGATCGAGGGCCTGAAGCGGCACATCGAGAAGCACCGCTACCATGTGCGCATGCTGGAGACCATCCTGCGCATGCTGGACAATGACTCCATCCTCGTGGATGCCATCCGCAAGATCAAGGATGACGTCGAGTACTACGTCGACTCGTCCCAGGACCCTGACTTCGAGGAGAATGAGTTTCTTTATGACGACCTGGACCTCGAGGACATTCGTGAGGCCTGGGGCCGGCCTGTGGGAACAAGGCAGTGAGGGCCGGCTTGGGGGGCGTCCCAACCCGTTAAGCACGCCCCTTCCTGCCCCCACAGCACAGGCGCTGGTCGCCACCTCCCCTCCCAGCCACAGTCACATGGAGGATGAGATCTTCAACCAGTCCAGCAGCACGCCCACCTCCACCACCTCCAGCTCGCCCATCCCGCCCAGCCCGGCCAACTGCACCACGGTGAGGACGCAGGGACGTGGCGTGGCAGAGAGGGGCTGAGGACGTGGGGTCCAGGTGTCCTGGGTCCAGGCCCTACGGCTGTTGAGTGTCAGTGGGGTCTTTGGCAAGCAGTAGAGGCCTGGCAGCGGGGCAGGCTGGGCAGGGATCCGGGGCGCTGGAGGCTGGGAGAGGTGCCCAGGAGACCAGGGCCCCGGGTTCCCCAGTGTGGGTAAGGGCATAGGTGCTGGAACAGCCCCGGGAGGGTCTGTTGGGGCCCTAGAGGTGACAAGGGTTTCCACCTGTGCCTCCCCTCCTTCAGGAAAACTCTGAGGATGACAAGAAGAGGGGGCGCTCCACGGACAGTGAAGTCAGCCAGGTGGGTGTGACTGTCAAGGGTTCCCAAGCTCACTGAGGCCTGAGCGTGACCAGAGTGCTGGGGTCAGGGGCATGAAGGAATTAGAGGGTGGCACGGCCCTGAGGAGGGCCAGTGTGAATGGGGGCCCAGGAGGGGGTGGTGGCATGGCACCTGCCCTGGACATTTAGAGGAAGACGCCAGTTTATGTGGTGGGGGAAGGGGTGGGCGACACAGGTGAGGTAGCACCTAAAGCTCACGGGGGTCTGGAGGTAGCCCATCTGGGTCAGGCTGAGGGGGCCTCCCACCTTGGGGAGCCAACAGGTTTCCGTGGGCCTTGTCACGAGTCTTGGCTGTGGTGGGGACTGGATCTCTGTCCTCCCCTGTTGAGTCCCAGCCCAGGACGCAGTGGGAGCACACCCTGTGGAAGTGCTGCTCTGTGGCAGAGGCTGGCAGGCTGGAGCCTGGCAGCCAGCACTGGGGAGGCCGGTGTGGGACGGTGGGCATCGGGGGGCGAGTAGGGAGGTGGTCTCGAGCCTGCGTGCGAGGTGCCAGGGCGGCGGGGGTGTCTCCCCCCTGAGGACGGTGGCACGGGCTGGCCAGCGGGGCTTGCCTGGCTCTCGCTTGGCTGTGGGGCGTGCCATGGGCACTTCACTCTGCTGCTTTCTGGGGTGGAGGTCAGCAGCAGCCCCTCCCGTTGCTTTTGTGACCATTTGGGTGACATTTGGAATTGTCTAGTTCTCGGCTGTTTTTACTTCTTCCTGGGATTTGTAGTTGGGTCCAGCTGGTCTTACACAGAGGGCATTCATTCACCCATTTCTCCCGTCATCAGACCTGGTCAGGGGGTGTGTCTCCCTGACGCACAGGCCGTGGCAGCCTGTCGTGCAGAGGCGTCCACGCAGGGTGTGTGGGACGCTGGTGGGGGCTAGAACGCAAGTGCTCTCAGCGTGGAGGTGGTGATTGCAGCATGGAGGGTCAGGTCACGGGAGGGGACAGCCGGGGGGACGGGGGGAGCAGCCCAGCCCCACGAGGACCATGGAGCCCAGCGTGGGGGAGGGCTGTGTGCGGGAGGCCTGGCGCACCTGCCGGCCCACTGCGCCCTGACCCTCTTCTTCCACACTCGCAGTCTCCAGCCAAAAACGGCTCCAAGCCCGTCCACGGCAGCCAGCACCCTCAGTCCCCAGCTGTGCCACCCAGCTACCCATCTGGCCCCCCGCCCGCCACCTCCGCCCTGAGCAGCGCCCCTGGCAACAACGGGGCCTCCACGCCGGCAGCACCCTCAAGTGCCCTGGGCCCCAAGGCCAGCCCAGCTCCCAGCCACAATTCAGGCACCCCTGCCCCCTACGCCCAGGCTGTGGCCCCACCAGCCCCCAGTGGGTCCAGCACCACCCAGCCTCGGCCCCCCAGCGTCCAGCCTGGTGGGGGAGGGGGCGGCGGAGGCAGCAGCAACAGCAGTGGAGGGGCAGGCGCCGGCAAGCAGAATGGTGCCACCAGTAAGCAGGGGGGCTGCAGGGGTGGGGGGTGGGGTCCTGCAGTGGCCTGTTTTCACTCCCCCTTCCTTGCCTCAGGTTACAGCTCGGTGGTGGCAGACAGCCCAGCAGAGGTGGCTCTTGGCAGCAGTGGGGGCAACAGCGCCAGCAGCCAGGCCCTGGGTCCCCCATCTGGTCCCCACAACCCCCCTCCCAGCACCACGTGAGTGTCTATAGCTTCCATCCCTGCCCTGGCCCACTGGGACCTCCCCCACCTGCTGGGGTGCCTGTCCCCACTTCACTCCAGCATCTGTCCCTTGGCAGTGTCCGGCGTAGCCTTCTGAGGCATACCTTGTGTATTTGAGATTTTTCCTGGCATCACCCTTCTCGGTGAGCCACCCCAGGCCCTCCTGACTCCTGAGGAGGCTCCCTATGCAGCTCTCAGCCCACCTTTCCTGGGGGTCTCTGTTTCTGAGAAGATTGCCCCAAGAAAAGATTCTGACCTACGAGGGAGGTAGGGAAGACCTGCTCTCCGGATCTGCTGGGCCCCAGGGGGCATCTGGTGTGTGGTTGGAAGGCTCCCTTCCCACACCCCCCTTCTCTGGGGCCCACGGCACAGGCCTGCACGTCTGCTGGTGAACCCTCAGCCACAGGGCCTGTGTTGACGCCCCCGAATCCAGGCTCCCAGCTCTGTGGCTCTTTGCTCCTGCAGGGAATCGACCCCCAGGACTGGCCCCCCTTGTTGGTCCTGGCTTCTGGGCTTTCTCCCCTTCTTGTTTTATTACTTCCCCCCCCCCCTAGTTACCAGGCCCTCCTGTCCCCTCTCAGCTCTCTCCCCCATTCTCTCCTTCCCAGGAAGGAACCCAGCGCGGCAGCCCCAGCAGGGGCTGGGGGTGTGGCTCCAGGCTCAGGGAACAACACAGGGGGTCCCAGCCTGCTGGTGCCACTTCCTGTGAACCCCCCCAGTTCTCCAACACCCAGCTTCAGCGAGGCCAAGACAGCCGGCACCTTGCTCAACGGACCCCCACAGTTCAGCACTGCCCCGGAGATCAAGGTGGGCCCCAAGGTGTATGTCCTGGCCCTGCCCCCCACCCTGTGTGGCTAGGGCTTCCTCTCCCCTGGGCCCGCTTGTCCTTTCTCTGACTCTGGCCCTACACCCTCGCCTGCTCTCTGGGCTCCTCCACCATCTTGCCCTCGGGGCCTCCACACTTTTGCTTCTGCTCCTAGTTGTACTTGCTCTCGTGCTCTCTGGGGTCCCCCCCATCATCTCTGTCCTCAGTCCTCACTCCACACACCCCACCATCCAGTTCACTGCTCTCCTTTACTGATGCCCGCTCTGGGCCTGGCCTCATGCTGGGTGAATCCACCCCTGTCCCACCTTCTGTGCTGGGAGCCACACGTGGCTGTAAGGGGGTGGGGGCAGAGGGTGCTGTGGACCCACGTCGGTGCCTCTGACTTGCCCTGGGGAGATGGCCCAGCAAGGCCTCCACACACAGATCTAAGTGTCTTTCCGGAATGGGAAAGACAAACCAGAAAGGAGAGGTTCGCCTGTGCCAGAGGTCGAGGAGGGGCTGATGTCAGTGCAGAGACTCCACAGAGAGGGGGAAAGGGAGTCCACTTGGCAGGAGGCGGTGCAGGCTGGCTGCAAGGCTGGGGTGGTGGGGGTCACAGGGAGGGCAGTGGGGTCCTCAGCGCCAGGGTCTGAAATGGGAACAGAGTGTAGAGTTGACGTTCTGGGCTGGTGCGTTTAACCTCAGTTACACAGAGGAAGAGTCCGGGACCAAGTCCCACACGGCCTTATGTACCTTCATCTGGAGAGTCCCCAAGTAAAGGGCCAGAGCCAGCACTCACACTTTGGAGGTACTCTGGACAGGAAATCCATCGAGTGAGCATCTTTCTGGAGAAAAGGGATCAGTGGCTTTGAGGGTGTCAAGAGGGGTCTGTAGCATTAAGAAAAACAAACACACTGTGTTTCGAGTAGAAAAAGGACCAGAGGATGTGGCTGGGAAGGGCCCTGTGGGGTCACTGGGAACGGGAGGGAGGGGCAGGGGAGGACAGGTGCCAGGCCTGGGGGAGTGGCAGGGGGGCTGTGGGTCGGGCCCCGCCCTGGGGGTGGTGTGGGGCCAGCCCGCCACTCCTCGACGTGCAGGTTTCAGGCCGGGAGGGCAGGTGCAGACCCCCGCCCCCACAGCAGCGCCCCCTGCAGTGCGCAGGTCACCCGCCCTCCCTGGGCGCCTCTGTCAGCGGATCCCCACCCCCGGCCGGTCTTTTCCCTCCAGCGCTAGAAGCCGCAGGGGACACCCTTCCCACTCGTGGCCTGTGCCCAGCGAGCCTGCTGCCACGTTGGCCAGTGTCGTACCAGCTCTCTCCTCTCCCCAGGCCCCCGAGCCTCTGAGCTCCCTCAAGTCCATGGCAGAGCGGGCAGCCATCAGCTCCGGCATTGAGGACCCTGTGCCAACACTGCACCTGACGGAGCGAGGTGAGGGCGGGGCCGGGGGCAGGGCAGCCCGGCAAGGAGCGGCAGGCCCCACGCCGGCCTCACCACCTGGCCCTGCCCTCCCCACAGACATCATCTTGAGTAGCACATCAGCTCCTCCAGCCTCAGCCCAGCCGCCCCTCCAGCTGTCGGAAGTGAATATCCCACTGTCACTGGGGGTGTGTCCACTGGGGCCTGTGCCCCTCACCAAGGAGCAGCTGTACCAGCAGGCCATGGAGGAGGCCGCCTGGCATCACATGCCCCACCCCTCAGACTCCGAGCGCATCCGG
The DNA here is from genome assembly GCF_003009895.1 of Hyaena hyaena. Lineage (NCBI taxonomy): Eukaryota > Metazoa > Chordata > Mammalia > Carnivora > Hyaenidae > Hyaena > Hyaena hyaena. The sequence continues at coordinate 685,521 of NW_024080867.1, forward strand.
TGAGGGAGGGGCTGGCACCCTGCACTCGAGTGTGAGGGCGGTGGCCATGGTGGGGATCAGGTTCCCCGGCCCCGAGAGGTTAAGTGAAGCTTGCTGGTGGTCCTCCTCACTGCTGGGCACCTGACTTGGGACTGTCCCCGGGGCGGGGAGGGTGTCTCAGGAGTTCATTATTGGGGTGACCGGGTGCCCAAGAAGCTCTCACCTGTGTGCTGGGGGAGCTGGGCTTCCCCCTGCCCTCGAGACAGCAGGGACTGCTGGGCCCTGGAACTAGCCCTCCTGCTCCACAGGCAGTACCTCCCCCGGAACCCCTGCCCGACGCCCCCCTACCACCACCAGATGCCACCCCCACACTCGGACACCGTGGAGTTCTACCAGCGCCTGTCCACCGAGACGCTCTTCTTCATCTTCTACTATCTGGAGGTACAGCAGGGCCCCCGGGGCAGCCTCGGGCCCCCCGGCTTCGCCGCCACCGCCGCAGTCCCCCCTCGGGCTGGAGGGGTGAGGTGGGTGCCCCTCTGCGGCCCCCGGGACCGCACCCCCTCCCTGTCCTCCAGTCCTGTCCCACCCCGAGGCAAACCTGTCCCTGCCCCTACTTCAACACAGACATGTCCACGTCGGGGTTGGGGGCTAGGCTGGTCCCCTGCTGGGGAGTGGGGCCCCAGTTCAGTCTCCCCGGAGGCCCCTCTGCCCGACCCCAGGGAGTTGCCATAACCCTGCCCCCATCCCACGTTGGGGAACTCTCCAGGCTGCCTTCTCTCAGCTCCTCACGCATTAGTTTCTCTTCCTTCTCAAAGCCTCTCTGAAAGCCATTTCCTCCTCCTGACCAGCATTGGTATGTTCCGTGGCCCAGCCCACCCCCGTCCGCACCATCCAGCCCAGCCTCGGTCTTCGGCGGGGCCCGGGGGTGGCCCCAACGCCCTGTGCCCCTCGCCCCCCGGTTTGGGGGCCCCCTGACCCCCGCCTGCACCCTTCCTCCCCCAGGGCACGAAGGCACAGTATCTGGCCGCCAAGGCCCTGAAGAAGCAGTCGTGGCGGTTCCACACCAAGTACATGATGTGGTTCCAGCGGCACGAGGAGCCCAAGACCATCACCGACGAGTTTGAGCAGGTGAGGGCCCCCCCCTGTGCCCCGCTCTACCCGCAGGCCGGCACCGCTCCTGCACCCCCACCCGCCCCCGCCCCGTGGGCCCTCGGCTCCACCCAGGCCACTGTCCTCTTCATCCTGCACACGGCCAGGCCAGCTCACCATCCCAGGGCGGGGAGGGGGGGGTCCAGCCCCGCCTCCATGCCTCAGCCGGGCCCCTACTCAGACGCGGGCGCGGCTTCTCCCACCTTCGACAGGGTCTGCTTCACGCAGGGCCCTCGACTGTCGGTCTCCTTTCCCTCCTGCCTCCCCCGCCCCGAGCAGGGGCCTCACCAGCAAACACGCACGGGGCCCTCCCGGTGTTCTGGTACCTGGGGCCGCCCCCACTTGCACAACACGCTGGGGTAGACTCCGTTTGAACCGCTCTCCATTTCCTTACACGTAAAAACGGGGTAACGCACCCACGTCTCGCAGTTGTTCTGAGGATTAAATGAATGAATGATCTCTAAGTACCTAACGGTGCCTGCTCCGTAGGAAGTACCACGGGTGTACTTTGTTTCAAGTAACTTAAAGGCCATGTTCCACTGCTTACTTCCACCACATCTTTGTTTGATGCCAAGTATTGACAGGATCCTTGTCCTCAAACTCAGTCCCCCCTTCTGCCCCCCGTTCTTTGAGCATTTCAGACCTTCTTTTAGAACCACCCCCCCCTCAATGTCTCTGACACAGACCAGACTTACTGTCCCATCCTGGTTTGGCCCCCACTAATCATCCAGGTACCTTTCAAGGCATTGATCCTTCAGAAATACCCCACCCCCAGCACTGTCACCAATAAAACGTCTGTCTCGACAGCGTGCCTGGATGTGGACTCAGCCTGTTCTCTAGGACGGGGCACAGCTGCGGGGGTGGCGAAGACAAGAGGCTAGGACAGGCCTGGGGCAGCGGGCGCCAGCTCAGTGCTCCAGCCACAGCTGGGAGAGGGCGCAGCTCACCTGCAAACGTGGCTGAGGCTCTGGTGCACAGCCTCTCGGGCCTCCTTTCCTCTAAAGGGGCAGGATCACCTTTCCCGCCTGAGAAGAGGCTGGAGGGGAAATGGCTGACGCAGGCAGGGCTGTGGGCCCCGTGCCTCGTACGTCCATGGCCCTGAGATCTGTCCCCTAGGTCTGTCGGTCCAGCTCAGGTGTCCGGCCACCGCCACGTCCACTCACTGATCACCTTCTCCCCCGGCCAGGGCACCTACATCTACTTTGACTACGAGAAGTGGGGCCAGCGGAAGAAGGAAGGCTTCACCTTTGAGTACCGCTACCTGGAGGACCGGGACCTCCAGTGACACCGGCCCCCCTCCACCCTCCCCTGCCCCCCGCATGCTAATCCCCCTGCCCAGGTGAGGGCCCTGCCCTGGGAGACCGGGGGAGGCCCCAGGCCATGGGGCAGCCCTCGCCCCCAGGAAGCAGCCCCGCCTGGGGGCCCGGGGGGCGAGGGCTGCCCCCTCCTCCCCTCCCCAGTGAGGGACATTTTTTGGTAAACCTATTTTCATTTTGGAAAATATTTATGAATAAATAGTTTTATATGACGGCTGGCAGCTGCGGCCTCTCCTATCCCCCCAGGAGTCCGTGAGCACTTGGGTCTTGCTGGCAGGGCGCCGGGCCCACTGGGGGTTGAACTGGGAGTTGTACCGCCCCCGCCGTTCGTCCATCTCCTCTGCAGGCTGGTCCTCCGGGGGGGCCGTGCCGCGCACTCGGGCCAGGAGAGCCTCCGCACGAGCCCGCTCGCTCGCTTCCCGCCGGAGACGTTCGGCTAGAAGCTGGTCCAGGGATGGTCGTCTGGGGGGCACCAGAGTCGGGGTTAAAAAGCTCCTAAACCCTGGAGGCCCACCCCACCAAGGAGGAGCTGCCGCCTGGACCTCCCGCCTGCAGCTCCCACCACCCCCATCTGTAACAGCAGGAGGGGCACCCCCAGGGCCTCAGTTTCCCCTTCTATAGAAGACCAGGAGACCATACGCCAGCTCCACGCTCAGCGGTTTGTCCTCCAAGGGACACAAACCTGCTTAGTGACCCCACGGTTCTCAAACTGGTCTCAATGACCCCAGAAAGCTTGCTGTGTCCAGGGGTTTTATCTGTTACCATTTAGCACAGGAGCAAAAAAAAAAAAAAAAAGTCCTGAAAACAAGTCCACGTCCCTCAGGCTCTCCCAGCAGTGTCTCCCCGGAAGCCACTGTACACTCAACTGAAAGTTCAATGCCTCTGCAGACCCTGGACAGGGTGTCAGAGCCACCGCTGCCCAGCCAGCCCCGCCCCCAGCGCCCACGTGCCCGCCCAGCTTGCTTACGCTTCAGGCCGCTGCTTCTCCGGCCGCTCCTTTCCCTCTCTATTTCTGCCGTGACCAACACTGTCCCCGTCCTCACTGTGCCGCCGCTTCTTCAAATGCTTCTGCATCTCCCGCAGGGGGTCCAGGCGCTTCTTGATCTTTTCATCTGGACCTGGGCCAGGTGGAGGTGCCCCTCGTCCTGGGGGGAGCTGGTACCAAGGCGGTTGGGTCTGGGCTTCTGCTGCACTCTGGCCGAGGTATGTCAGGATACCCAGAGCTTTCTCCTGCCTCTCCTGAGGGGACAGAAAATAGGGAGGCGCGGACGTCGAGTAGGTCTCCCTGCAGGGAGCCCTAAGTGGGGCACCAGGACACCCCAGGCTCACGGCAAGGCAGAACCAGATTAGCCAACAGGTGCTGGAGGACTGTCACAAGACCGCTCTGTCCAAAGGACACAAAAGGCCAGCACAGGTGGGGCTCGTGCCCTGAGCACAAGGGCAGGTTTGGTCACCGCCCAGAAGGAAAGGACGGGGTGGGCGCTGCTGTAGGGTTCAAAGGCAGGCATCTTTGAGGATATAACTTGAAGACAAAGCAGCAAGCAAGGCGCAAAGGAGGGAGGCCAGTTCAGTGTTCGGTGGGAATCCCCGAGTGCGGGCGTGACCGGATAGGACTTACACTGAGCTGGACGCTTCCCAAACCCGACAGGGCCTGCACATCAGGCCGATGGGTCTGCAACTAGCAGCCACTCCCAAGCCCGTGCAGGCTTGGATGGCAATAAATCACAGCACTTCTGAGTGCTAGGTTCCAGGGCTCCTCTCAGGCCTCTAGATCAGCTCACTTAATTCCCCACGCTCCCTCTATACTCCTGTCAGTCACGGGAGGACAGCCGCCCTGGCTCCACCCATCACACATTAGGTGGGAGGCCAGCTTACTTTCTCCTGTCGCTTTTCTTCCTCGTACTCTTTGTTGCCTCTGGTCACCCCTTTCCCTTCTTCCAGCAGCTCCCGGAACAGGTCCACAGGGCCAGGAGTCAGGGCTGCTGCCTCTGCTGCTTCCAGCTCAGGTAGCGAGTTCTGACGCCTGGCTTTCTTCCGTAGGAATTCTGTGCGGGCCTGGGGAAGAGACAATCACAGGCACAACATTCAGAACCTAGATGTGATTCACACAGCTGTGATGCTGGACCACAGAAAACCACTGTCGTCAGTGCTTGGGGGGTGGTCAGAAGAGGCACCTGTCCCAGCCTGCAGAGAGGGTAGGGGGATGCAGGACACCTGGGCTTATAAGCGGCCTCCTTCCCCAACAGTTAACTGGCAGGGCTCCAAGTCTCAGGTGGAGATAAACAGCCCAAAGTACGCGAACAGGAGATCTGGATTACAGGCTGGGCTGCATCTGAGACGACGTGCAATCTCTGCCGGTAAGTGAATTTTAAGGGGCGCTTGGGTGGCTCAGTCGGTTAAGCGTCGGCTGGCATCTCACAGTTTGTGGGTTTGAGCCTCCTGTCCGGCTCTGAGCTAACCGCTCAGAGCCTGGAGCCTGCCTTGGACTCTATGTCTCCCTCTCTGCCCCTTCCCCACTCGCACTCTTTCTCTCAAAAATAAATATTTAAAAAGTTTTAATAGAAGGGAGTTTTAAAAGCCCAGACCACCCTGCAGCCGAGCGTTGAGAATCAGATCCACTAAAGAACAAAACTACGTCCAAACTGGAGGTTAGAAATTACACGGAAAGCCCCTGGAGCGGGGAGTGCAGGGAGAGGGCTCACCCAAGAGCGGAACTGCCGTGTCCCACTGTCCCTTCCCTTCTGAAGCCATCCCTCTTCTCTGCATAATGAAGAGGAGGGGGCCCCTCTAGGTGTTGAGACTGCAGGTCAAGTGCTTTGCACGGGGTGATACAGTAGACATGCAACAGGGAGGTTGTGCAAGCAAACTAGTCCGAGTTTCCTTAAACTGCTCATCATTTTCTCACAAGCCGCTAGTTTGTGCCAGGCACTCTCCATCCTCGCGAAAGACACGAGTGGGGGAAACCGGGACAGGGCAGAGGCCTACGCGGGTCCTGCACAGGTGGGCACACGCCTCCAGCGGCGCCCAGACCCTCCTGGCTCACGGGACACATCGCGCCTGCGCGCCACACCCGCTTCCGCCCCCCCCCCCGGCGCCTGCGCACTCAGCCCGGGAGGCCCCTTCGGCTGCGCTCGGGGCTTACCTCCTGCTGAGCGAGCAGCACCCTCCGCTCACGCTCTTTCTCCTCCTCCCGGGCCTGAGCCTCGTCACGCCGCACGCGGGCGACATTGTCCTTGTTCCGGACGTGCCAGCTCTTCTTGGGCAAGATATTCATGGCGTCGTAGCCGGTCACCGACTGCCAGGCCCGCCTCCGAGCACTTCCTATTGGCGAGAGAGTGCTCCTCCCTGTTGTTCCGGCTTTAAGCCACGGATTGGTCCTGGGCTGATTGTCACGCCCCTCCAGGCCCTTGACAAAGGCTGATTGGCTGAGATGTCCGAATTTGGGTTGGCGTAGCCTAGCGACCACCTCGCATCAAGGTTCTGAGCCAATCAGGTGCCCCCACCCAAGCTTACCGGACGCGGCCACTGATTGGCTGGTATGCCTGTCAAGTCTTCTCGAGGCCAATACACTTGATCCGCTTGTGTCCGACTCCTCCCCCCACCTCCCCGCCGCGTTTCAGGATGCGATTTACAAAGAACGGTCTGCAAGCTAAGCTGTCTTTATTGAAAGAAGACAGACATTCACTGGAGTCTAAGGGTGGGGCAGCTTCAGGGTCCTGGAAATCTCTGAATCCCACGGCTGTAAGGGCGTGGGTTTTTCTCCACTTTTTCCATTTTACAGGCGAGGTGCCGCGGACTTACAAAGGGTCTGGGAGCGCAGGTCTGAGTCAGAAAGTGGGACATCGTTCTGAGCAAGGCTAGGGGAGGTCAAAGAGCTCCGTTGGCCGCGCTCAGTGCCACGGCGCGCTGTGCCAGGAAGACCTTATTCTGCGCCTCCTAGGTAAAGGGTAAAGAGAGGTAGGGTGAAACAGGCCCCTCTCCCCACTGTTTCCTCCCATATGCAGGACCCATTCCCAGGAACCCAGTTTGGCTCACCGTCTCTATCTGGCGTTTGAGCTCAGAGATAAGACGTCCATAGGAGTTAGCCAAGACCAAGGTATACACCATCAGGAGGCTAGAGGAGACAGAAATGGAAGTCACACCCACAACGCTCTTAGACCATCTTCAAGGTATGGCCCCTTAGAAACCAAGGACCTGAACCCCCAGCCCGTGCCTCCCTCAGACCCAGGAGTTCAGGCCCCATCCTGTCCTCCCTAGACTCAGGAATTTGGGTCCCCGGCCCCTTCTTCTCTTAGAAACAGGAGGGGGGGGGAGTCCCAGATCACACAAACTCAGACCTAGGAGTCTGGACCCCTCTCACCTGGAGATCAACAAGAGAGGCACAGCAAAAGCCTGGGTCCCCAGGAAAAAGAGAAAGTTCTGGGTGATGCGAGGAAGTCTGGAAATAGACTCCGGGATCTTGGCCCAGATGGACGGCTGACCTCGGAATGGACCACACAGCTTAGAAGGTGGGATCCTGAAGAAGTCAGAGACAGACAGTCCTCAAGTATGGCCAAAATTCAGAATCCTGGACGACGGCGGAGGGATGGAGGGATGGAGGGGGGTAGAGGCAGGCACCTCTCACACTTACAAGAAGATGCTGTAAAGCACGGGAACAGCGGAGATGGCCAGACCCAGGAGAAGGACCAAGGGGAAAAAGAAGTTCACTGTGGAGGCCCGAAAGGTGCGGGAGGCCGGAGAGCAGGTGAAGAAAAGTGTGAACTGCGGCGAGGAGGAGGAAATTTGAGACATAAGAATCTGAGCCCTAGCCTGTCCTTTTTCACCATCCAGAAGTCCGGGTCCCCTGATACCCGCCCCCCCCCCCCCCAAGTCAGGAACTAGAAGTGCCTAGACCTTTGCTGCCATCAGACCCAGGAAACCGGGTCCCTTCCCTCGGACTGAAAAGATGCGCTAGACCCCTTCTCCCGCATCCAGAAGTCTGTCCTCCAGACCCCCCCTCTCTCAGGATGGAGTAGCTGGGAACACTCGCAACCCCACTCCCCCAGGACCCAGAAGTCCGCCACACTCCTCACCTTCTTGAAATAGAAAAGTAGCAGGAACTTGACCGTGTTGATCATGGGTAGTAGAGGGCAGAAAAAACTGCCTACCCAGACCACGGTCTGCGCGTAGATGAGCCCCAGCACCTCGTCAGGCACCTGAAACTCCTGGGTTCCCACCGTGCGTCCCAGCGCGCCGGGACAGAAGCCACAGAACAGCCTGAGGGGCGGGGCGGGGCCGAGTCAGAGGCGCGGCGCCCGAGTCGCCCCGCCTCCACCGCGCCACACACCAATCAGAAGTGAGCAAGTCTGAGCGAGGTGGAGCTTTCACAGGCCTGGAGGGAGTGTGCGCGCAGGCGCGGGCCTGAGGGTGGACGTAGGGGCGGGGCCAGAGGGAAGCAACTAGGAAACAAGGGGGCGTGGCCTGCGGGTTGGGCCGCCGTGGGAGGGGCGGGGCTACTGCGCGGGGCGGAGCTCTCACTTTCGAGGAAACTGGATGAGCAGCATGACAGCCAGACCAGTCAGCAGATCAAAGAGCAGGAGTTTGTACATTTCCTGCCCCAGCCGAGTCTCCCAACACTGAGGAAGGAAGTCCTGGGTCAGAAAGATCTCAGGACTCAGGCAGATAAGGACCAAGAACCCAAGTCTCCAAATCGCAAGTGTGAGATCCTTACTATCCTTTCTCTGGGGTTCCTCCGATTTCTCCATCCCTACCCCTGTCCTCAAGAGGAGGGGTGTTCCAGCACCTAAACCTGATGTTTGGACCCACCCAGCTTCTCCTCTCCTTCAGGGACCCAGGATTTGGGGTGTTCCTCCTTCCATCTCACCGGTAGCTCTTTGTAATTGTAGCCGCAGGTTTTGCACTCCTCGGCCTCGGCATTGCCCCCGCAAGTGATCTGATTCCAGAGAGAGAAGAGCAAGACCAGCAGGGAGGCCAGGCGGAGAAACACGGTCCTGGCGGAGAAGGGGGGGAGGGGCGGGGAAGGGTAAGAAAGGGGGATCAGCACTGACCAGTGCTCACTACGCGCTGGGCCCCTCCGGTGCGGGACACACAATTCTCCCCACTTCAAAGAAGAAGAAACCGAGGCTCTGTGAGCAAGAGTCAGGATCTGAATACAGATCTCACCGGGCCCCACATCCTGGAGATTTCTGTGCCTTATGAACTGCAGCCAGTGCCCTTCAGACCAGGCCGTGCCACCATCCCCCGCCCACCCCCAAAGGCTAGAACCTGAGCAGGATAAAAACAATTTGGCGGCTCCTGGTGTAGCCCTCCAGCGGGGCAATGAGGTTGAACACAGGGGGCAGCAAGAAGTTGACGCCAGAGATGAAGATGGACGGAAGGTAATCCACCCCTAGCTTCACCAGTGGCACTTGCTGGACAAGGGGCAGCTCCTGGGGGAGAGGGTGGACCAAGCAAAGAGGTTCGGGAGGAAGGTCCTCCCCCAGCACCCCGAAGTCCGAACATACACCCCATTCCTCCTAAGATCGCAGGAATTCTAGACTTCAGTGCCCTCCAACCTTGGATAATGGGATTCCAGGCCCGCAGGAGCCCCTCCCCCAGGGCCCTCCGCACCTGCAGCTCCACGGTGGCTCCCGTAGCCCAGTAGACTCCGTAGAAGGCCGCCCCCAGGAGGGCAAGCACCAGCAGATTGAGCAGGACCCGCACCGACCACACCTTGGCTTGCTGGCCCAGGGTCCGCACTGCAGCTCGGCGCCGCACCACGGCTTCCTCCAGCTCCACCTGAGGCCAGGAAAGACGTCCATTTGGCTCAGTTCCCCCCAGGCCGGGCCAGGGGTCCAGAGCCCCTGCTCAGCGCTGCCCAAGGGCTTCTACAACCCTGGTCCCAGCCCCTCCGTGGTCCTCCACGTGACCGTTTAGCTATCCTGGCCCCGCCCTCCCGGAGTCTCCCTCCAGCACCCACAGGACACGCCCCAGCACCCCTCGCCCCGCCCCTCCGAGGCCCCGCCCAGCACTCACGCCCAGTGCCCACTTCAAGTCGCTTCTAGTTCCAGGACCTGTATCGTACCCCGGGGAGCTTCGGGCGCCGGCCCCTTCCTGCTGCTGGGTTTTTCCTGTGCCCTTTGACCTCAGGTATCCCTATTGTGGTCTCTTCCCAGCCCTCTCCTTTCCCAAGGCCCGCCTCCTCGGAAGAAAGCTCCACCCAGCATCTCTCGGGGAGCCCCTTCCCTGGTCGCGGCCCCGCCCCCTCTGGTCCCTCGGTGGCTGTAGACCTGGACGCGCACCTGCAGCTCGTATCGGATGATGCGCTGGCGCAGCCGCACGTGGACATCCCCACGAAGGCCGAAGTCCCAGGCAGAGAACACCCGGTGGCTGTAGCTGGTCAGGGTCCCGGACTCAGCCAACAACGTCTGTTTCAGTCCTGACATGGAGCTAAGGGAGGGAAGAGCCAGGAGACAGAATGTGGGAGGTCAGCCCCCCAACCCCCCCCCCTTATGGGACAAACAGGGAAGACGAACCCTAGGACCTCGGGCATTTGGCGAGCTGCTACCTAGCAGAGAGAGAGTCAGAGATGCAGACACATGGAGCCTAAGACCGAGAGAGAGATTCAGGGGCAGACTCGGGAACATAGACACTGGAGACAGAGAAGCACAGAAACCCAGTAGACAGAGACAGAGTTCCAGAGAGTAGGGGACAGGAACCCAGAGTGAGACAAAGACCCTGGGGACAGAAATTTAGAGGGGATACAGAGACCCTAAAGGGGACAGATTCAGAGAAAGGGGGACAGTGAAACAGGGAGAAAGAAATCTAGAGAGAGGAGTCAGAGACTCAGAGGTAAGGACAAACGTCCAGAGAACGGGGTTGGGGGAGAAGGACCCAGAAGAGAAAGACAGAGACTCAAATAAGCGGGACAAAGTCCAGAGAAAACTGGACCAGGAGGCTCGGTACCCCACTCACTGCTCCCACGCGACCCCCAGCTCCCCTTCAGTGGGCACTTATGGAGGACTGACTCCCGGTCTCTCTGCTTCCACCTGGGCCCTCTTGAATCCATTCTGTTCTTGGGCCCGTGGAACCTTCTTTATATGCAGATGGACTAGGCCTGCTCTCTAAAACCTATTCCACAGCTTCTCCTTGTTCTTGATGTTTAGGCTCCTTAATCCCACAGCCAGCCAGCGTGCCCTGATCTAGCCCCCGCCTGCTTGTTGAAGCTCAAATCCAGTCCCTACTCCTCCCCCCCCCATGACCTTTCATTTCTCAGAAAATTCCAAACGTCTTCTCACCACAGAGCCTTTGCACTTGCAGTTGCCCCTGCCCAGAATGTCCAGGTCTCTGCTGCTCACCCGGCCAGTTTCTTCTCATCTTTCTGGGCTCTTCTTACAAGTCACCTCCTCAGATAGTCCTTTACTGACCACTCCATTCAACGAGGCTTCCCACCCGTTCTCTATCTCAGGGTGGTGGGTGGTGGTGGCAAACACTATGGCGCCAGTTTGTATAAATAAAGCTTTATTGGAACAGGGCCACGTGCACTCATTTGCTGTCGACGGCTGCATTAGCCCGACAGCAACAGTTTAATTCACACAGAGACTGTATTGCCAGAAAACATGAAAATATTTCCTGGCTGGCCTGGATTAAGAAAAAATTGCTGACCCCTGCTCTATCGCCTTGATCATAGGATCCCATTTGGTCTCTATATAGTACTGTTCCCAAATGAAATAGCTGATTTGTTTTTAAAAAAAATTTTTAAATGTATATTTTTGAGAGAGAGAGAGAGAGGAGAGAGAGAGGGAGAGAGAGAGACGGAGCATGAGTGGGAGAGGGGGAGACACAGAACCTGAAGCAGCTCCAGGCCTCCAGCTGTCAGCACAGAGCCCGACGCAGGGCTCGAACTCACGAACCGTGAGATCATGACCTGAGCCGAAGTCAGATGTTTAACCGACCAAGCCACCCAGGTGCCCCTAGCTCGTTTGCTTTCTAACGTAAGATTTGCTTTTTATCTCGCAGTTTATCTCACTTCCTGGCTGTGAGCCGCACAAAGGTGGGGGACCCGGAGCTCATACCCCTGGGCCCTGGCACAGTGCCTGGCATTTAGGAGACACTCCACTTCATTTTCTTTAAGCCCCTGGCCGCCTTCTTGACGCAGTCCCTCCCCTCAGAGAGCTCCCAGTCTTGCCTGAATGCCAGCGCGTCCCAGATTTGCACCTCCGGACCAGACCTGTCTCCAGAACCCACATATGCAACTGCCTACCCCTCACTCCCCACATATGTCCAAAACCCGTCTCAGAATGGCCGGAGCCACACTGCCCGCAGGTGGGGCCCCTTCTGCCGCTCTCCCCACCTCGCGACAGGGCCGCCCATCCAGATGCTCAGCACCCGGAGTCCTTCCTAACTTCCAAGCTTCCCCGCCCCCACATGCAATCGCTGGGGGATCCCCTGGGCTCTACTCAACAGACACAGAGAGCCTCCCTCTTCCATGGAGAACAGGCCAGAGCAATCCACCGTATTAACAGAAAGGATGGGGGGTGGAGGGAAATGGGGGCACTTGGAGAGATCTTGAGGGGGCTTCTGGAGGCTGGTCACATTCCATTGGAACATTCTACGCTCTAACCTTTGGTTTCTGCATGTTTCTGGATAGGTGTGATACGTTTAAAATGAAAAACATATAGGTGCGCCTGGCTGGCTGTCGTTTGATCTTCCTCCTCTTGACTTCCACTCAGGGTATGATCTCACAGTCTGTGAGTTCAAGGCCCACGTTGGGCTCCGTGCTCATGGTGCAGAGCTACCCTCAGCTCCTCTGTCCCCCGCTCTCTCTTTCTGCCCCTGCTCCGCTGGTGCCCGCACACTCTCTCAAAATAAATAAACTTTAAAAAAGTGCCACAGCGAAGAAAGACATGATAATGTGAAGAGATGGAGGCATCAGCTAAGGCTAGAGTGCCAATCATGTTGCAAAACACAAATGTATCCAATCAACACCTTGTACACTTTTAATGTACACGATATGATTTATATCATTGATTATATCTCAAGGAAGCTGGGGGCGGTGGGGAAGAAAGGAAAAGAAAGAAAAGGAAGGAAGGAAGGAAGGGAGGAAGGAAGGAAGGAAGGAAGGAAAAGAAAAGAGAAATTCGAAATTGACCCCTACCAGCACCCCGGTGCAAGCTACCACCTCCCTTGCCTGGATTGTCACCACAGCCTCGTCACTGCTGCACCTGCTGCTTGCTCATCCCCAACTCCCCCCTCCTTCTTCCCTCCCCTTCTCCCTCCTTCCGTCCACCACAGAGCCAGAGAGGAAGCCTTTTACAAGCTAAGTCAGATCAGGGTGATCTGCTCAAGAGCCTGCAGTGAGTCCCATGTCACTCAGAGAGAAGTCACATCCTTTACAGAGTGGGACGCCTCTTCATGGCTCTCCCCACTTCCCTGTGCACCCTCCACCATGCATCCCTGCTCCTGGCTTGCTCTGGCTGGGCGCTCTACCTGCAATGCTCATTCCCTGGGTATTTATCTGGCCAGACCCTTCACCCCCTTCAATGTCTTTATTTAAACGTCTTGTCTCATTGAGGCTTCTGGGGGGCGGGGGGGCTAAATACAGCAGCCTGGCACATTCTCACTGGCGGCCCCCCGCACCTGCTGTGTGTCCAGAGCCCCCCTCACTTTCTAACGCACCATGTCATTGACTCATTTGTGGCTGCTTATCACCTGTCTCCCCCTGGTAAACTGTCAGCTCCCCAAGGACAGGACTCTGTCTGGTTTTTGTTTGTGTCTAGAACCATGGCAGCCGACACATAGTAGTAGCTTAATAAATATCTGTTGCCAGAATGAGTGAGTCACCCCTGTTTGTTTCCTATAAAGCATGCTCCCCTCCAGAAAAGATATAGTTAATTTGTGTGGTTAAGCTCTTACATTCCTGCAGTAGACTCTAAAGCCACAGGAAGGAGAAACTTCCCAATTTGTCATGGGTCTTTAGCACGAATGAAACATTTTAAAATGTGATTCATGTCCAACTGAGAGAAAAGGATCAAACTTCAAGACTCTGGATTCCTGGGGAGGAGGCTTCTACCACGACGACTCCCTCCCCAGGGTCCCTGGTGTCACTGACCGATGGAGGATGAGCACCAGGTGCAGGAGGCCAATGACAAACACAGAGCACAGGTAGGCGACGGCTAGGTGTCGGCGGGGTGGGTAGAATCCATAGAAGAGAGGAGACCATTCTAGAAAACCCTGTCGAGGGAAAGGTCACCGTGGGGCTAGGCAATGGGGGCTGGGAGCACCGAGACTCAGACGGGGGTCTCCCAGGGACCCACGCACTCACCTCTCCTGAGAGCAAGCTGAAGAGATGGGTGGGGAAGGTGACTAGGCCTTGGGGGTTGGGGTTGTAGAAGCCACAGGGTGAGGAGGTGTCAGGGCCAGGGGGACCCGGGGGCGTCCCTTCCAGCCAGGTGGGCAGCAGCATCATGCAGGCCCTCAGCACGGACGCCAGCACGTTGAGAAGCAGCAGAAAACGGAGCAGGGAGAAGTAGGACTCGGTACCGGCTCCAAACTGGCCTGCAGGAGGCGCCACAGAGGCCTGTGGGTGTTTTCTGAGTCCTGACCCTCAGCTCCCTCCTCCCTCAGACCCAGGAGTCCAGGCCCCCAGCCCCTCCTCCCTCAGACCCAGGCGTCCTGGCCCCCAGCCCCTCCTCCCTCAGACCCAGGGGTCCGGGCCCCCAGCCCCTCCTCCCTCAGACCCAGGATCAGGCCCCCAGCCCCCTCCTCCCTCAGACCCAGGGGTCTGGGCCCCCAGCCCCTCCTCCCTCAGACCCAGGGGTCCGGGCCCCTCCCCAAGACAGCTGCCTCAGCCCTGACGCACCCCCGATCCGCTTCAGCGTCCACGCCCAGGGCTGCAAGGTGTGCAGGCGTTCCTGTATCTTCTCCTTTGACCGCCGAAGCCTCAGGGCCCACTGGGCCTCCCTGGAGTCCGATCCCTGGGCCACTTTGTCCCTGGCATGGGTCTGCCTGGTACAGAAACAAATTTAAAGACAGAAAATGAGGGCCTAGTATCCCCAATGGACACCCCCCAAACGTGGAAGCACCCCAACAGTGGGACCTGGAGGTGAACTGCAGCGTATTGGTAACTGGGACGCTCTACAGCGAGAGGAGACACACCCGGGAAGCCAGGCGGAAGTCGGAGGTGCAGGGATCTGCGAGTTGCAGACCAAGCGCGCTCACGCCGGGCTCTTTAGGTACGCACTCGCGGGTGGCAGAACCATACGGGGAAGTGATCATCACACAAGTCTGGGAGGAATAATTGTGGGGAGAGGGGGTGACGGCGGCAAGCGGGGTGCTTCTGGGAGCCGCAGAGCAGAGGCCCCTGGCCCAGGTGCAGTCTGCCTGGCCGCTCGCTGGGTGGGGGGGATGTACTCTGCGCAGGATGCTCCCTGCACTTTGCTGTAGGCAGATCTCATGAAGGAAAGGTGAAAAGAAGGAAAGAATACGTGTCTGGGTTTTGTCCCTGTTCCTGGCACAGAGCGTTAAAACCCTTGGAAGACCTTAAGTGAAGAGATCCAGGTGTCTTCTGGAGCGGAAGTGAGGTGACTTTTGGACCCCGTCCAAGAGTGGGGGCTGGTAGCCAGGGAAACCAGCCGCAGGTGTGGGAGGGGGGAGGGGGGCTTGGAACTTGTAGTCCCATCCCCGGCCTCCAGGGCGAGGAGAGGGGCTGGAGGCTGAGTTTGCTCGCCAGCGGCCCAAGATTTCATCAAGCGCGCCCATGTCACGGGACGTCCAGAGAAACCCGAAAGGATGGGGTTCACAGAACAATTTCAAGACGCACGACCCCGTCCTCAGATGGGCCTGGCCCCTGCCTCTGATTTGTGCCGCCCTGGCTAGAAATGCATGACACACGCACACCTTCCAAAAGTTCGAGTGCAGGCACTTTGCTTTGGGGAAACACCCGTATTTCTCTGAGCTTTACCCAGGCAGGCCGAGGGGAGGCTTCACAGAAAGGCTGTACTGCGGGCAGCGCGGGGAGCCTGTGTTGACCAAGCATCGTTCCCCAGCCCGCCCAGCTCCGTCGCGGCAGGGAAAGGAGGAGTGACAAACTTCAACAAGCAGGAGACAGACTCACAGACACACATAGAGCGGAGAGGGACACACAGAGAAGAGAGAGTCCTGAGTCGGGGAGGCGGGACACAGCAGGGGAGGCAGAGGGCCCTGCGGTCGACTTGGCCCACAGCTGGGTGGGGAGCAGGAGGCGAGCCTCACCTGTGGGCCCGGCGGGCCTGCATGGGCCAGGGAAGCTCCCGGGAGGGCATGGGTTGCTCCAGCTCCTTTTCGGCGGCTTCTGCCAAGGCCTGGATGTTGCTCTCTCCATCTTCTCCCTCCTCCCTCGATGACCCCCAGGGGAGAATCCCGGGTCCTCGGTACCGAAGGGTAGCAGCACTGGGGAGCTCATTCAGCACGGAGGAGAGTGACGGGCCTGGGGCAGGGGAGGGGCGGAGCTAGGAGGGCGCAGGACTCCCAGCCCCCAGCCCCTCCTCCCTCAGACCCAGGGGTCCAGGCCCCCAGCCCCTCCTCCCTCAGACCCAGGGGTCCAGGCCCCCAGCCCCTCCTCCCTCGGACCCAGGAGTCCGGACCCCCGGCCCCTCCTCCCTCGGACCCCGGAGTCCAGGCCCCCGGCCCCTCCTCCCTCAGATCTGGGAGTCCAGGCACCAGGGCCCCTCTGCAAGCAACCAAATGTGCCCCCCCCAAGGGCTGAGGAGCCCATTCTTCAACTTTCTTTTCCCTCTAATTCGGGAGTTTGCTACCCTGGCCCCCTCCCCACCCCCCACTGAGACTGGAGTCTGGACCTCCAGACCCTCCCCAGAACGCAGGAGTCCTAGGCCCTGGTTCCCTTCCCCCACCCAGAAAGCCAGGAATCGAAACCGTCCCCCTTCTGCCCTCTGCACTCTGGAGTCCAGATTGCCTACCTCCCCCAGGACTCCCGCCAGCTTGAGGGGCTGGACCCTGGTCCCCACTCCCCCACCTGCTCGGGCCCCCCGGGGTGCCGGCCACCCTCCAGAGGAGCCCCAGGCATCCGGTTCCCACGTCGGGCCTTCTTCCATGGCCCCAGGTGCAGCTGTGTTTCCGTCTCTAGCGGCCGGCTGGGCGGGGCCTGCCCCGGGGAAGGAAGGGACCCCGGCAGGTCCGCACCTGGCCAGCAGGTGGCGGTGAGGAGGGGGACACTTCAGCATCAGGGCTGCTGCTGGGAACAAACGCGGACGCCAGCGCGGTTCCGGGAAGCCCGGCTCGGCGAGCCCCACGCCGGCGATCAGGCACAGACACGGTCGGTCTTTGCGAAACACTTTATTGGGGGAGGCTCACACATTCTGACCGTGTCTCAGGCCAGAGAACGACAAGAGAGTGACAGGTGCGCTGGGACCCTGAGGTGGCTCAGATGAAAGCTGCAAAAATGTCCACAGGCCTGCTCCTTCGTGCCTCAGTTTCCCCTCTATGAAACGGGAGGGTTATGTTTCCTTCCGGGTCTGAAACACTGGTCAGAGCGGGATGAAAGCCACAGGGAGGCGGGTCCCCGCTGCCAGAAGCTCCTACCCCACGCCCTGGAGCCACACACGCATCTGCACCAGAAGACGTGGCCCTGCGACCTCCGGCGGGGAGAGGGCGCGCGGCCCTTCCAGAGCCCTCCGGGCAGAGGGCGGGGAAGCAGAGGGCCGCAGCCGGGCTCCGTCGGGCGCAGGGCACGGCCGAGGAGATGGGAATCCTCTCCGGGCCCCTGGCCAGTCGGGCAATCTTTCTGGGAAAGGGGACAGCGGCCGGGGTCACAGGATTCCCAGGCAAAAAGCTTGGTGGCTGGACAGACTGGCAAAGAGCGTCGCGGCAGCCTATTCCTCCCGGAGCTTTTCTGGGGCCAGTCTGGCGGCCGAGGGGGCGGGCGCGGCCTTCCTCCGGCCGGGGCCGCCCCCGCCCAGAACCAGCCCCAGCAGCAGCGCGGCCAAGGCCAGGATGTGCATGCAGAAGTAGACGGAGGCCCAGTACCGGATGGTGTCGCCCAGGGACAGCAGCACGAAGCCCATGCACATGTAGTCGTAGGCGCGCATCTTCAGGAACCAGTGCACCCAGTCCCACGCCTTCTGGCCCCCGGGACTGAGCCTCCCGCGCAGGGCCGACTCCAGCCGGGCCTCGGCCGCCAGGCACAGCGGGATGGTCAGGAAGCTTAGGTAGTAGCCAGGGTGCAGGCCGTGCCAGTAGGCGCTCAGCAACATGGTCCAGGC
Source organism: Hyaena hyaena (assembly GCF_003009895.1). Classification (NCBI taxonomy): domain Eukaryota; kingdom Metazoa; phylum Chordata; class Mammalia; order Carnivora; family Hyaenidae; genus Hyaena; species Hyaena hyaena. The sequence continues at coordinate 703,201 of NW_024080867.1, forward strand.
GCTCCTGGGGGAGGGGCTGGGATTCAGGACCCTGGAGCCCAGACCCTCAGGCCCTCCTCCCTGACACCCAGGAATCCAGAACCCCAGCCCACCTCCCACAGACCCAGGAGTCCTGCCCCCAGCCCCTCCTCCCTCAGTCCTGGTCCCCAACTCCTCCCTCAGATCCCGGAGTCCAGGCCCCCGGCCCCTCCTCCCTCAACCCAGGAATCCAGACCCTCAGCCCCTCCTCCCTCAGACCCAGGAGTCCAGGCCCCCAGCCCCTCCTCCCTCAGACCCAGGAGTCCAGGCCCCCAGCCCCTCCTCCCTCAGACCCGGGAGTCCTGGCCCCCAACCCCTCCTCCCTCAGTCCTGGTCCCCAACTCCTCCCTCAGATCCCGGAGTCCAGGCCCCCGGCCCCTCCTCCCTCAGACCCGGGAGTCCTGGCCCCCAGCCCCTCCTCCCTCAGTCCTGGTCCCCAACTCCTCCCTCAGATCCCGGAGTCCAGGCCCCCGGCCCCTCCTCCCTCA
>NW_024080867.1:704996-736720 GCF_003009895.1 Hyaena hyaena
CCTCAGACCCCGGAGTCCAGGCCCCCGGCCCCTCCTCCCTCAGACCCCGGAGTCCAGGCCCCCAGCCCCTCCTCCCTCAGACCCAGGAATCACTACTGTCTTTTCAGGAACCCAGTTAATTCCCTCTTATCACATCTGCCTCCAGACACATGAACCTGAGCCCCTCGCCACTTCCTCTTGGGGATCTAGAAGTACAATTCCTGATTCATGAAGACTCAGAAATCTCTAGCCATGGTCCCCTCTCTCTATGGACCCCAAAATGCTATCCTTCGAAGACCTACAAATTCAGGCTCCAGCGCCCCCTCCCATGGAGACACAGAAATCACCGCCGAGGACTCTGCCTGGGGTGGGGGTGGGGGTGCTTCCTTGTCTGTGGGCATCAGCCTTTCCCTGGGGCACATCAGGGTCCTTGAAGTACAAAAATAACCCGAGGGCACAATAATGCTGCCCCCTCATCCTTGGGGGCATAAAGAGTCTGTATAAAGCTGAATTCTCCCTGTTACCAAAAGGGGAGACCTTTTCCCCTCTCTTTTCTTCAGTCACTTCCCCGAAGAAACATAGTGTTTTCAGAGCCTTTCCTCTGTCCTTTGGGTACAGACGGAGATGTTCGGCAAGGGTGGAAATAAGCCTTATGAAAACAGTTCATGGATGTTTTTCTGGACGGTGGCGGTACCAGGCCTCGGAAATAGGAATGTCACTCGAGCGGGGGCCCGGCTCCCGGCCACTGAGGGGGTTCGTGGAGGAAGCTGGCATCACGCTGCCACCTGCTGGTCACTGACACAGAAGCTGCGTCCGTCCCTCAGGTGGAGGCGACCCGCACAGGTGGCTGCCACACACCAGCTGACCGTGGGCAGAACAGGAGACCGTGCATCATGGCACAGAGTCCGCGGGTCCTCTCACTGGAGGACCGTTATCATTTCTCTCATGCTGCCCAGGGGACTGTGACGCGTGGCTCCGGTAAAAAGGCAGCCTGCTTTCCGTTCTGGTAATCTCACTAGCGGGCTACGCGCTGCAGCACAGCCCGGTGTAATTCTGGTTCCTCAACAAAACTGTGTTTTCTTTTCTACCAATGGTGGAGAAAAAAATTCCCTGGGTCGGGAGCATTTAAAGAGAGCATCCCCAGCAAGGCAGAAGAGATGCACAAAAATGGCCCCCGGGCACCCTGAACTCCACACAGGCAGCTGAACTCTGGGCTTGCGTCCCACCTGCTCTGCCCACCTGCACACTCTCCAAAGAACAGTCCATGCTCCCCCTCAACCCTTCCCCCCGCTTCCATCCTCCACTTGGCTTTCACTTCCGCCCTCCAAACTGCTCCCATCAAGGTTGCTGGAGACCCCCCACCCCCGCCCAAGCTGGAGCCTTTGTTGTACTGAAGCTCCTGACACCCATGCAAATGATCCCTCTCCTTTCCTGACTGTCCTATCTCATCGGCTCTGACTCTGCCGGCTCCTCCTCATCTCTCGTCTACACCAGGGTTTCTCAGTCTCAGCACTACTGACATTTGGGGCCAGATCATTCTGTGCTTGTGGCGGGGAGGGTGTCCTGTGCCGTGCAGGGTGTTGAGGAGCGTCTCTGACCTCTAACCACTGGATACCAGTGGCACCTCCCAGATATGACATAAAAGGCTTCTAGGCGTTGCCAAATGTGCCCAGGGGAGTGTGGCACAATTGCCCCCAGCCGAGAACCTCTGCTCTAAACACTGGAGCACCTCGTGCTTGACCTGATGCTCAGCCCCAGAGCGTTAGCCCCACCTCTACCTGAAGACACCTGAGCGTGGGCTCCTTATACCGACCTCCTCCTGTGCCAGAGTCACTAACTGACACCTCCAGTAACCCCAGCCGAAACCTGAGTCACCTCGGAGTCCGTGAGTCTGCACCTGAGTCTCACTCCCTCACCCGACCCATTCTGGAAACTTCCTCCTGCCCCAGTCTTGCCGTCTCGGGCACTCACAGCCATCACCTGGCATCACGCTTCACTTCCTCGCGTTCTCGCCCCCACATCCAGGCCGTGCCAAGCCCCGACTCCGGCACCCAGGCGGGTTAGCTCCTAGCTCTGCAGCTGCGTCCTGACCTCATCTGGTGGCTCCGGGAGGGTAGAGTGACACTCGGCAGGTTACCTCACCTCTCTGAGCCTTGGTTCCCTCATCTTTAAAACGTGGGGAAGGGAGCCTGGGTGTCTCAGTTGGTTGAGCATCTAACTTCGGCTCAGGTCATGATCTCAGTTTATGAGTTCGAGCTCCGAGCAGGGCTCTGTGCTGACAGCTCTGAGCCTGGAGCTTGTTTCGGATTCTGTGTCTCCCTCTCTTTCTGCCCCTCCCCTGCTCTCTTTCTCTCTCTCTCAAAATAAATAAACATTAGGGGCGCCTGGGTGGCTTAGTCGGTTAAGCGTCCGACTTTCGCTTAGGTCATGATCTCGCGGTTCGTGGGTTCGGGCCCCGCGTCGGGCTCTGTGCTGANTTCTTCCCATATTATGCCTAAGGAATTTAAGAATTCATATCTAGGCATTTAAGAATTATTTATATATTCGGAGCACCTGGGTGGCTTAGTCGGTTAAGCGTCCGACTTTCGCTTAGGTCATGATCTCGCGGTTCGTGGGTTCGGGCCCCGCGTCGGGCTCTGTGCTGACTGCCAGCTCAGAGCCTGGAGCCTGTTTCAGTCTGTGACTCCCTCTCTCTCTGACCCTCCCCTGCTCACGCTCTCTCTCTCTCTCTCTCCTAGAAATAAATAAAACATTTTTAAAAAATTAAATAAATAAACATTAAAAAATATTTTTTTAAATGAGGGTAGTGAGCTCTATGTCCGAAGGTTTTAAACATAACATCTGGCACAGTTTCCCCTGGAGAAGTATCAGATGGATAATGAATAAAAGCTACCATACAGTGACTACTCACCTGGCAGGCCTCACGTTAGGTACGTCTCACATCGCTTAATCCTCACATCAACCTTTGAAGCACGTAACAGCATCACCCCCATTTAAGAGTAGAGGAAACACAGATCAACTAATTACTTAAGGTTTCTCTGTATCTGGCAGGGCCAGGATTCCAGAAAGTCTGGCCAGAGTCCACAGGATTCAGTACGCTGTTTCTGTCCAATGATGCTGACTTTACAGAGGTAGAAACTGAGGCCCAGAGGAGGGGAACGCTTTACCCCTGAGCAATGCAAATCAGTGGCTGGGCAACCGGCTTAAGAAACTACAACTCCCATGATCCTCTGGGGCGGAGGCCAGGCCGGGAGCCTGCAGGCGCCGCTGGGGGGGGGTGTAGCTCCGTTTTCCCAGGGCAGGCGCGCTCACCTTAGGACATAGGAGCGAGCAGGTGCGCTCTTGTAGACGTACTGCGCCAGCCACCACTGCACCGTCATGTTCCAGTACCGCATGCCATCCCGCACCCGCACGCAGAAGTCAGTGCCGTAGCAGTCGATGTTGCGGATGGTCTCATAGTCGTACTCCACGGAGGCCGCCTTCTCCGGACTGGGGGGGGGGTGGAGGGTGAGGGTGGGGGACAGACATGCAGCTCAGCCAGGCCCCCCTCCTGACGCTGGCTACTGCCCCAGCCCCGGATGCTCAGGAGGGGATCACGGCCAGGCCAGGGCCCTGGCTGTCACGTTCGCTAGGGCAACAGGGGAGGGTAGCCCAGAGGGAGCTTTTTCCGGGAGGAGGACTGGGCGCGGGGGCGCCACGGTTCACTGACAAGGGGCCCTCCTTCTCTTGGTCTGGGGACTGCAATGCAACGGAAAGCCTAGAGGGGCTATGGTCAAGTCCTCAGCAACCTGACCCTTCAGGGGTCTCAGATGCTAGGGAAACGCCATTCCTTAGCAACCAAGCACTCTATTCAGAGAAGCCTCCAAGTGTGGTCCTAGGTTGTCAGGACACTGTGGTTGCTAGGGAAGTAGCATCCCTGGCAACGAGGTGGTCTGTGACTGCTAGGGAGATGCTGGAGGCCACGTGACACCTACATGGTCTCTGTTGCTAGGGAAAGGGCATTCCTCAGGAACAAGGCCTAGGTTTAGGAACGCTTCCAGAAAGGGCCCCTCTCGGCTACCGGTCCTTATGATTACTCAAGAAGTGTCGTCTCCAGCAATGCAGTGGTGCTGGGTCACCAGCGCCAACAGTCCCAGTGGTGGCGAACATCCTTCACCCACCCCAGGGGGTGGCTTCTGAGAACGGGAGGGGCCATCTATCAGAAAAGCCTTCAGTTCCTGCTTGCCATTTCCTGGTGGACGCCCTCACTAATAGCCGGAGGTCTACGCTAGGAACGGGGGGATGGGGGGTGACTTGGGGGGGGTAGGTAGTGAGTCCAGGCCCAGTGGTTAGGAGCGCCATCTCCCTAGCAACCTGGGACAGCACTTCCTTAGCAACAAGACAGCGCCTAGTTACTGGCTAGCAATCCAAGAACGGGGATGGGGGGTGGCATTACAAACAAGGTCAATGCACAGCTACTGGGGTACTTCCTCGGCAATGGTAGGAAAGCCACCCGCGGTTGCTGGAGCGGCATCCTCTTTGCTAAAGGAAAGCATGGTCAGGGACACCATGTCCTCAGAAAGTGCAGGCTGTGACGCGATGGCGTCCCATGGTTGGGGTCTGTGCCCTGGCTTCTAGTAACCAAGGGAAGTTTAGGGGGCGCCATTTACATAGCAACGAAAAGTGAGTCTTGTGGCAGGAAGGGGCAGGCCATGGTTGCTAGGGAAGCGCCTCCCTAGCAAAGAGGGGCAGTCTGGTTGCTAGGTAACCATTTCCCCATCACAGCCCAAAGATGGTATCCCAAGTATCCAGGAACAATCAGGTTACTGGGGTGACACTTCCATAGCAACAGAGGGGAGGCACATGGTTGCTAAGACGCCACCTTTTCCTAGCAACAGAGAGCAATTCACCATCCCCAGAGGTGACAAGCATTAGCAACAGGGGGCAGAGGCAGGTCTGAAGAGCACTGCTCCCTAGGACCTAGGACGGGGTAGGTGGGCTGTAGTGGCCAAGGGGTGACATTCCACTGACAGCAGGGGGCGCAGCCGCACCCCCTGCTCCCCGCTCTCCTCCCTGCTAGGGGCAGGGCCAGCCTGTGCTGATGGGGGCTGCCAGGTCTTGGGAAGCCTCCCTCCCGCCGCCTGACCTGCTGGGGGGTGGGCATTGGAGGGTGGGGCCGCCCCCGGCCCGGGCTTTGGCGGCCACGGGGTAGGCCCCGAAGCCGGCAGCAATGCAGCCGCACTCGGCGGCAATCCAGGCCACGTAGAAGCGCATGCGGAAGGCGAAGAAGACGGGGATCATGTAGAAGAGGCGGGCAGGCAGCGGGCGGGCGTAGAAGGCGTCCTCGCGCACGGCCTCCAGCGGGAAGAGGTGTGAGGACAGCAGGAAGAGCAGGCCGAAGAGCGGGGCCGGCCAGGCGCGGCGCAGGAGGGGCCGCAGGCTGGGCACGGCCCCCGGGAAGGGCTGCTCCAGCCAGTCCAGGTACGTGCGGTAGCGGAAGAACGGGCCTGTGGCGGGAGGGAGGGAGGGAGGGGCGGCTGTCAGAGACGGATCTGGAGGGGGTGGGGTGGGGGCCGAGGGCAGGGAGCTGAGGGGTGGGGGCAGGGCTGCAAAACCCTGAACCAGGGGAGGGAGACAGAGAGAAAGGGACAAGAAACCAGTGAGTCTCAGGCTCTTGATTTTGGGGGGTCTTGGGTTCCAGCCCCACGCTGGGCTTTCCCGGTAGAGATTACTTAAAATAGGGGCGCCTGGGTGGCTCAGTCGGTTAAGTGCCCGACTTTGGCTCAGGTCATGATCTCACGGTTCGTGGGTTCCAGCCCTGCGTCGGGCTCTGTGCTGACAGCTCGGAACCTTGGAGCTGCTTCAGATTCTGTCTCCCACTCTCTCTCTGACCCATTACCCACTGGCACTCTCTTTCTCAAAAATAAATAAACATTAAAAAAATAAAATAAGAAGGAAAGAAAGAAAAGAAAGAAAGAAACCAGAGAGATGTTGTTCAAGGACTCGGAGAAAAAAACAAAGCACAGACGCTAAGTAGTGAGGAACAAAGAGCTGGAGAGTGGGGGGTATGGAGGCAAGCCCCTGAGAAACACAGGGACAGACACCCGAGGGGCGGGGTGACCTCTACACGGAGGAGGAGGTAGAGCAGTGGACCCGGGGAGGAACAGAGTGGTTTGGGAGATCAGAGGGCTGCAGGCATGGAGATCTCAGGGTTTTGTTCTGAGAGCCAGGAAACCACTCAGGCTCTTGCAACAGGGAGGTGCTGGGACACCCTTTACCCTGGCCCCTGAGCAGGGAGGGGACTGCAGAGGTCGCTGGTGGAAAGCAGGAGACTTTGGCAGCACTGGAGATAAACTGAAGGCCTAGCCCAGGGAGGGGCAGGAGCGGATTAACAGAAGTGACAGCCTTATGTGTCACGAAAACAGCAGACAGAGTAGGATTCTGTTTATAAATGACCAGCGTCAGCACGTCTACAGAGACAGAGAGTCAGCCGGTGGTTCCCAGGGACTGGGGGCAGATGGGCTTGAGGGACGATGGCTACAGGGTCCAGAGTTTCCTTCCGGGGCGATGGAACTGTCCTACGATAACATGGTGGTGTTGGCCGCACAGGTCTGCAGCTGTGCTGAAAACTACTGAGTTGCATGTAGCTTTAAGTGGGTGAACGTGTCAATTACGGTTCAATAAATATGTCATAAAAATGAAAACCTCCCAGGGGCACCTGTGGGGCTCAGTCGGTTGACACTTGATTTCAGCTCAAGTCATGATCTCACGGTTCGTGGGTTCAAGCCCCGCGTCGGGCTCTGTGCTGACAGCTCAGAGCCTGGAGCCTGTTTCAGATTCTGTGTCTCCCTCTCTCTCTGACCCTCCCCGGCTCATGCTGTCTCTCTCTCTCAGAAATAAATAAAACATTAAAAATTTTTTTAAAAAAGAAAGAACACCTCCTAGGATGTCAACGTTAATGAAAAATATTTTCTGACGCTAAAAATGGGAGCATAATATGAACGTGACGATTTGTTCCTTGGGTGGCAGAAACATCATGGTTGCAAAGACCTTGCTCCTTTATCTCCTGATTGTTCCCAAGAAGCCACACGGAATCACTGAGGCGGAGAACAGTCTGGCTCTGCTTTGGAGGGCCAGTGGGAGAGCCTGACGTGGGCCCAGGCAGAGATGCTTGCCCTCAAGAGGAGCAGATGCCAGGACACCTGGGGGCTCAGTCGGTTAGGCTTCAGCTCAGGTACTGATCTCGAGGTTCGTGAGTTCGAGCCCCGCGTCGGGCTCTGTGCTGACAGCCCAGAGCCTGGAGCCTGCTACAGATTCTGTGTCTCCCTCTCTGCCATTCCTCTGCTTGCACTCTGTCTCTCTCAAAAATAAATAAATATTAAAAAAAAAAAAAAAAAAGCAGGTAGGGAGACAGGAACAGAACAGGCACCAAAATCCGGGTGGACAGTGGGGACAGACGGCAGTGACGAGGTGCATGGAGGCAGGGCTGGGCGCAGGCATACTCACCTGTCAGGATTCCCACGTAGCAGTAGCTGTAGCTGAGCGTCTCCATCAGAGAGGGAACGTCAGGCAGCAGCCCCAGGGTGGGCCCCTTGCTGAAACCTGAGGCCATTTCCTTCCTCTGGGCCAAGTGCAGGTCCTGAACTTCACTGGCCAGACTCACCAGCTGGGAGGAAGGGGCACGGGTAGGTGACAGATCAGACCCGGGGCCTTCCTCACGTCCGCCCCCTGCAGCCATGGGACGCTGCTGGGAGCTGAAGTTCTAGTCCATGGGCGGCTCTGGGCATCCAGAGTCATGAGTGGCAGGGAGGCGGCCTCTGGCCAGCAGGTGCTCCCCAGCACTGCCTTCTGGGCCCTTCCATCTCCACGTTCCCCCTTCTGTGTCCCCCTGCAGGACGTGGCTCTGTGCCACACATGCTCTCATGATCTCCAAGCCATACTGTCTGGGCTCCTCCCTCCGTCCCCAAACCATTCATGGTGCCTCTTGTCATTAAAGCTCACACGCCTACCGCGGTCCTCAAACTTACTGCCTCCAACGAGGAACACGTTACTGTTCCCCAGAGGCGGTGCTCTCCCCTTGGCAAATGCCGCCAGCAGGCAGTTAACTGCTCAGGCAGGAAACCTTCCTTACGCCCCAGGTCTCGGAGTCTTCCGTTTTGCCTCCCAGCCTTCAGGCCTGTTCTCCACGCTTCTCCTCTGCAGACCCAGGGCTGAGACGGCAGCCGCAGGCCTCAGCCAGCCTCTGGGCTTCCCCCTGGGTTCTGCCGACAGGGAGCCCCAGACCAGCGCGGGGAAGGCAGGTGTGAGGGCGGGGCTGTGCCCCTTGATCCATCCTCTCAAGGTGGAGAGAGGGCTCCGCACACTCTCCTCTCCGTTCCACTACCGGAAGTCCTCCCGTCTGCAGGGTGAGTACCGGCTCCCCGCTGTGGTCCGGGATCCTCGCTGTCCCTTCCGGCTCCTCCACCCCCCACCCACACTGCTGTAAAGAGGGACTCCTCAAAGTATCCCCAACGCAGCACTTCCTGCTGCAGCTCTGAGCGGCCTACCGATGGCCTGGGTCAAGCCACCAGTTGGTCAGCGGGCCTCCGATCAAGGAGGCCGCTCTCATCCCTTCCTACCCTTCCTGTGGCAACTCTGCCGGCATCCGGAGCACAGTTCCAAACGCACCAATCTGGTCACCTTACCTCTTCTGGCGACAGACCCCAAAATCACTTCCAGTGGATCCTGAGCCCCCTGGGAAGCCTCAAACCCTCACCTTGGACCCACCCCCCTTCTGTCTCTTGAACACTAGCGGTGACTGGTGCACAGTCACCGGAGCTCAGCTTGCTCCCTGCCACATGCTGTTCCTACACCCTCTTAGGCTCTTCCTCCAACTCTCAGCTGACCAACTGGGGCCCTTGCATCCCGGGCTGCTGAGAACATAAGAGGCTCGGGGGACCTGGCTCACTACCTCGAGTGACTGTCCTGTGTCCTGTGTGACATGTGGCTGGAGCCCAGCACACAGGAGCTCATGGCTTTTCAGTCTGGGGTGGGGCCTGGGAATCTGCTTTCACCCATCTTCCCAGGCGGGTTCGAGCCACACACGGGTGTCCTGCTTTTGTGCCCGTAGAGAAGCGCCTTCTCTCCAAACCTGCCTTCCCCTCCTTGGCTAAATGGCTTGCTACCAAGATGCACTCCTCGAGAACTTGCCTGTAAAGCACTGAGCAAAGCCTTTGGCACACGGCAAAGACCAAATGACACCTGCGGTTACACTACTTGGCGGCGGTTACCCTACTTGGCAGCCGGGAAAGTGGGGGGCGGGGGCTACCTCTTTGCCCGGGAGGAATAGCTGAGAGGTGAAGTCCCGCCCCGGGGGTGCGTGGGAGATAACCCCCCCTCCCCTCCTCCCCCTGGGAGTGGGTGGGGAGGAGGACCAGAAGATGGGCTGTTCCCTGGCACCAAGGGGGGGCGGATGGGAGTCTGACCTTCAGTGTCAGCAGCAGCTGGACGGCATTGGTGAAGGGCGTGGGGGTGGGCAGGCCCAGCAGGCTGAGCGCGCGGAAGAACAGGAGGTACGAGAAGGTCCAGGCGAGGGCCAGCGCGTGGCAGGAGCTGGGCAGACGCAGGGCGGGCACGCTGGGTACAGGGGCCTGACTCCGCCTCCCCCAGGTTCCAGCACAAGCCCTCCCTCCCCCGCCCCAACAGATAAGGGGGGGAGGGGCGGAGGAGCAAGACTGAACCAGTGTGAGAGGGGCTCACTCCACAGAAATGCGCCACAACAGAGAAAAGAAAGGGGTGAAGAGAAGCTTTAGGGCGAAAACCCTTCAGGCCTCCATTTTTTTCCAAGGGAGGCAAGACACACGGAGAGAGACAGGGAGACGTAATACAAATACAAATGGTGGCAGGGCCGGCCCCCCAACCCCCTGAATACATGATAAAGATATTAAGGACCAGGACAAACACCCAGAGACAAGACCCAGAAAAAAAGGCCAGACAGGAAGAAACAAGGATCAAACCACACGGAGAATCCAGAGACAAAGAGACACTCAGAGACAAAGGCAGAAAGGGAGATAGATCCAAAAAGGAAACAAGTTGCTTCTTCCCCCTGTTCTCCCTCCACACACACCCCCCCCCCCATCCTCACCAGGGCTGTGCCTGAATGAGGGCCCAGGTCCCAAGGATGGTGATCAGGGAATGCAAAGTGTGGGGGCCACAGGTGAACAAGGTGAGCCCCAGGCCCACACCTGCTGCCCCCCATCTCTTCAGCCCAGGTCCTGCAGGGAGAAGGGACAGCATAAGCCTGGAACCTTCCAGGGAGTCCCCTGCCCCCCCCCCCGTAACCCCCCACCCTCCAATTTTCCACTAGGGAGGGAACCTGACTCACCAGCTTTCTTAAAGAGGAAGCCGATGGGGATGGAGATAAGAAGAACCACTAGATAAGTCCATTCTTCAGGCGACATGGTCTGGGGGAGGGGCAGAGGGTTTGTAGTGAGAACCCAGGGGGCCGGGTCATCAGTTCCTCACCTTTCCAGGATGCAGGAATCCACCCCCTCTAGTCCCCAGTGTGGAGGATCATGGAGTCCTACCCTCAGCCGCTCTCCTCCGAGAACATAGGAGTCCGGACCTCCAGGACCTTCCTCTTTCGAGGATAAAGCAATCCACTCCCAGCCTCGCTTTTTGGAGAACCCAGGCCTCCAGTCCTCTTCTCTGAAAACCCAGGAATCGAGACGTCTCAGTCCCCTCCCCCGAGGATCCAGGAATCCGGCCCCTCTCTCTAAGATCGCAGAAATCAAATCTAACCCCCCAATCCCCACCGAGGACCCACGGGTTCGGTCATCGCTCGCCGAGAACCCAGCAACAACCCTGGTCTCGGGCCTTTCCCTTGGAGAGCCCAGGATTCCCGAGCTCCCAGCCCCTTCCTCCTTGGAGGATCCGGGAACTCGGGCTCTCCAAGAGCCCAGACTCCAGCCCCCCCCTCCATCCAAGGTGCAGACGCTTCTCCCACCTAAAGCCTGGAGGGCGCCCCCCACTTATGGCCCCACTCCCCTAGCGCAAGTCAGACCGGCTCCGCCAAAGCCACAGGCGGTTACACCACCCCCTGCTCGGCCGCGTTCCCGGCGCGGCGTCCTCCTCCGTCGGCCGGCCAGTCCGCAGCCCCCCAGCCTCGCCCCCGGGGCGCCCCGGCCCCCGCCCACCTGGGCCCGGCTCCGCGCCGCCTGCCGGGCAGGAGGCGGCCGAGCGGTCCCGGCCCACGGGCGCCGGGGCTGTGGCCACGCCTCCCCGGCCCAGCCCGCGCTGCTCCGTCGCGGTCCCGGGCCGGATGTGCGGCCCCGTCAGGCTGCGAGCCGGGTAGGGAAGCAGCCGGCACAGGGCGCCCTCCAGCCCCTGCCCGCTGCTGCACCTGGACCCCTCGGCAGCCAAGCCCAGAGCACGTAAAGAGGCGGGCCCCGGAGCTTCGGGCTCGTACGGACGCAGAGGGGCCGGGAGAAGGAGGGGCCTCCGCTTCGGGTTCCTTCGGGCAGAATCGGCGGCCCTTCGGAGGCGGGGCCACAAGCTTCGGTGTACTTCGGAGCTCTCCGTTCGTATGTAGGCGGGGCCAAGAGCTTCGGCCGGATATGGGCGGGGTCATAGCGGCAGTTTCCTTCGGGGACAGTTGGGTACCAGTGACCCGGGTTAGGAAATAGGCGGAGTTTCGTTCTTAGACAAGGAGGCGGAGCCACAGATTTAGGCAGCACGAAGGAGGCGGTGATCTGGAACATTTCAAGGGGCGGAACTAACAGCATCCGCCGGATGGGGGGCCCCGGGGGAGCCACACATCAGCCATGGGGCGGGGCCAGGGTAATAAACCTCACTTTCCCTAGTGGCGGAACCCTAGCGGCGGGGAGGTCGCTTCACGGGGGCGGGGCCAAGGTGTTCCGTTCTACGGGGAAGGCGGGGCTACGGAGCCGCTGGGGGCGGACCCCAGACTTCCCGCTTCGCTGAGGTGGCGGCGTGACGAAATTGACGCTGGGGGTCGGGATGCGGAGGGCTGCAGGAAGCAGCGCGTGGCGCGCTACGTAGGGGGCGGCTCCGCCGGGACTGCGAGTTGGTGTTTACGAGGTGACTGGTTCTGTCAGAGGACAGTGCTGCATTCCGAGGGGAGCGCTCACGCGGGGGTGAGCCTGCCCGGGCGGAGAACGACGGCGGGCGCCCAGGGGGAGGCGGCGGCGGGTTTCGCTCACTGGGGCTGGTACTCCCCAACTGGGAGTGCTTGCGGCCGGAGGGGGCGGGCCCTGGCCGCGGGGTTGACGGGAGCCGAGACGCCCGAACGCCGGAATGCCTGCGTTCGGGAGGGGGCGGGGCTGCGAGTTCGGCCGTGTCGAGGCGGTCCGAATGCCGAAATCTGGCGCCGGGCGGGGGCGGGGCTTCTGCCTTGGGCGTCCGACGTCGCGCGAGGAGGCCGCGCCTCGGTGCTTGGGAAAGGGGCGGGCTCGAGTGCCGAGCCACCCGGAGGGGGCGTGGCCCCGCATTAGCGGAGGCTTGTCTCCCAGCCAGAAGGCGCGATGGCCGGGACGCTGACCGCTAGGTCCGGCGGGCCGAGTGGGGCCTTAGCGACTCGGCGGGGGGCGGGGTCTCGTCTCGGTGGCCCCGGGGCCTGGCGGGATCGCTCAGGGGGCGGGGCCCGGCATTCAGGGGGCGGGGCTAGGCCTGGACACTCAGCAGGTGGCAAACGCAGCCGTGACGAGGCTCCGCCTCCCGAGGCTCAGGGGCGGGGCCCCGCTGAGACCCCCCCCCCCCCACTACCACTTCCCATCCCCAGGCGGTGGGAGCGCTGTGTCGGTGACCGCTGTGTGCCCCTGGCTCTCGCAGGAGGATGCTGGTGGTGGAGGTGGCGAACGGCCGCTCCCTGGTATGGGGGGCCGAAGCGGTGCAGGCACTGCGGGAGCGTCTGGGAGTGGGGGGCCGTACGGTGGGCGCCCTGCCCCGCGGGCCCCGCCAGAACTCGCGCCTGGGCCTCCCGCTGCTGCTGATGCCGGAGGAGGCGCGACTCCTGGCCGAGATCGGCGCTGTGACCCTGGTCAGCGCCCCGCGCCCGGATCCGCGCCAGCACAGTATGGTAAGGGGCGGGCCTGGGGCGCGACCGCCCGGGACCAGCGGAAGTACAGGCAGGACACCTGGACTCCGCGGGTCGGGTCCCTAAGGTGGGAGGGGTCAGGGCGTCCTATATTCTGGAAGAATGTGGGTGCAGGAGACTGGGTCCCGGAGTTCGGGTTTGAGGGTGGGAGGGGCCAGGGGGCAGGATTGCTGGCTTCCAAAGGCAGGGTGTACTTGGATCCTGGGGTTCTCGCTGATTGACTTGTCAGGCTCTGGAATCCTTCAAACGCCAGCAAGAGCAAGACTTGCAGGAGCAAAGCGCCCTGGCAGCCGAGGCCCGTGAGACTCGGCGTCAGGAGCTCCTAGAGAAAATCGCGGAGGGCCAGGCTGCGAAGAAGCAGAAGCTGGACCAGGAATCGGGCAGCGGCGGGAGCCAGGCTGCGGCGGAGAAAGAGGCGGGCGGGAGCCAGGCTTCTGGAGAGCCCGAGGAAGCAGGTGAGGGTGGGGCTTGTGTCCTGGCACCAGGGGAAGGAAGGGGGAGGTCTTTTGGGAATCCTGGCCGGGAATCTAGAGCCTGGGACTCCCTGGGGAATGGGAAGACCTTGTCCCTGAATTCACCCAACTCTCTTGGATTCATCTCCCCAGGTTCCTCTTCTCCCCAGCCAGGGCCTTCGAATGGGGCGGCCCCCTTGCCCAGATCCGCCCTGCTGGTGCAGCTGGCCACTGCTAGGCCGCGACCCATCAAGGCCAGACCCCTGGATTGGCGCGTCCAGTCCAAAGACTGGCCCCATGCTGGCCGTCCTGCCCATGAGCTTCGCTACAGCATCTACAGAGATCTGTGGGAGCGAGGCTTCTTCCTCAGTGCGGCTGGCAAGTTTGGGGGTGACTTCCTCGTCTATCCTGGTGAGTTCAGGTGGGGACCTCTGCAGTCTGCATGTTTCCTTTTGGTCTTTTCTCAGCGTCTGAAACCTGTGGAAGGACAAGAGACACTTGGACCCAAGCTCGTTTGGAGGGCAGTTTCGTAAACCTCAAAGCACTGTCTCTGACCCCCAGGTTTCACTTAGAGACACTTAGATATGTGCACAAAACGTACAAGAAATCGTCATCGCAGGATCCTTTATATTACGATATTACAATATATATTAGGAAATATATGTATATTATGTAAGGAAATATTAGAAAAGCAGAATTATTTAGAAAAAAATTTTATTCATTTTTGAGAGACAGAGAGTGCAAGCAGAGGAAGGGCAGAGAGAGGGGGAGACACAGAATCCGAAGCAGCTTCCAGGCTCCTCACTGTCAGCACAGAGCCTGATGCGGGGCTGGAACCCACAAACCTCAAGATCATGACCTGAGCCGAAGTCGGATGCTTGACCAACTGAGCCCCCCAGGTGCCCCCCAGGATGATTATGAATAGGCTGGCAGTTAAACACTGGTGCTAATCGTCAGAGAGGAATGTAGGTCCATGTACATTTATGAAAAGATGATTAAAAGGGGAGAAAACCACTTCTCAAAAACACGTATGGTAAAATATTCTATATTTTATATTATCGCACAGTTGTATGCATGTTATTTAAGTAGCCTTAAAAATTATGGCTCCAGGGGCGCTGGGGTGGCTCAATTGGTTAGGCATCTGACTTCAGCTCAGGTCATGATCTCGTGATTCATGAGTTCAAGTCCCGCGTCGGGCTCTGTGCTGATAGCCCAGAGCCTGGAGCTGCTTCAGATTCTGTGTCTCCCTCTCTCTCTGCCCCTCCCCTCCTTGTGCTCTGTCTCTCTCTCAAAAAAAAAAAAAAAAAAAAATTAAAAACAATAAAATAAAATCAGGCCCCAGTGAAAGAATGTGGAAAGAACTTAAGATAAAATGGAGTATGAGCAGACAAAGGGAATCCTATCGAGCAAGTGGAAAAAGGCATGAAAACATGGACTTTCGCCCAAGCGCAGCAGGTTCCTCTGGGAGGAGGTTTGCATCACATGTATGGCCTTTTGCCGTAGCAGCTAATTTTTGAATTTGCAGTAAGAGCAGCTTTATTGTGTAACTAAAAGGTTAAAAAAAAATAAGTCTGCAGGAAATTCACCCTCTTTGTTCCTCCTGAGAATGCAGAAAGATAGAAGCACCTGATGAGTAGTCAGGTCTTAGCTGTTCGCTGGAGACCGGCTGAGGTGTCCTCAGGGGAGGGGACGGCCTGCATCTCTTCTCAGACCGAACACCTAACTGCGCCACCAGCTTAGGAGCGGAGAACAGTGAGCCTGCCCTGTGCCTTGTGCTCTGCAGATAACCACACTTTCATTACCTTGCTGCTGTGTGTGCGTGTGTGAGAGAGAAAGATTTCTGTATGTAAGAGACGGTTTTGGTTTTGAAAATGAATATACAATTCACTAAACATATGAATGCTAATATCTAGTTCTTTCTTAAGCTTTCAGTGCAATTTATAAATCTTTTCAACCTAGCAGATTTTAAGGGGATTTTAGTTCAAGTTTGATCCCACTTGCAAAAGGAGTTAAGTAATTTTCGATGTGATAACCTGCATTTTAAATTTTAATATTTTTTCCTTTTTAACTTCTGCGGTTTTCTGGTTCTGGAACTTGCCGCTGACTCCAATCTAGTAAAGTATAAATGGGGTGTTTTCTGACTGTATGTGTTCTAATACTTTATTAGACTCACAAAATTTCAGGTTAAAATAGCTCAATCCACCAATAGCTCAATCACACATTTGAAACCGAATCACAAGACTGACTTGTTAGCTCTAAATGGGTCAATATTTCTAAAACGATACATACTCAGTATATGAAATATACGTGGAATCCTTGTGCCCTGAAGATGAACGGTCAAGGTCTGAACCCTTAAATATTTCTAACGGTAAATCTTCCAGAACCGAAAAGACAGTAAGCCTCTGAGAACAGTTGTGGGGTAACTTCTCAAGTCTTCTGATGCTTCCTTCTCAGCTGGTGTCACGCCACGGAGGGGGCCTGGCTCCCGGCCGGGTTCTTGCCGGGGACTCAGCTGCCAGCCTGGGCCTTGTCTTCCGGCAGCCGGGACGCTCCCTCTCGGCTGGCGTCTCGTGGCCCTGCTCTTGTAGCCTCACCGTGCCACCGCTGAATCCCCTGTGTCGTGCCCCCCGGTCCCTTCCCACCCGACCACATGGATCTCGTCCAGGGCACACTGCAGCCCGGGCCACATGCGGCCCCCCGGGTTTTAAAGAGGAAGTGACTGGCACGCAGCCCCGTGCATGTATTTACCTGTGGTGTGTGGCTTCTGTTTGCTCCCGACAGAGGTGTGTACTTGTAACACGGCCACAAGACAGCACTTACCGTGTGGCCGTTTGCTGAAAACTTTTGTTAACTCCTTTATCCCACCTGTTCGTTACTCCATCCTACTGTAAATTCTTTTCTCACGTCTTTCACTCTGTTCGTGTCACTTCTCCCTGGACATTTACATGCCGTCCCGTGTGTTCCTCAGGGCTTTCACGGACTGTGGTCCTGGCTCTTACGTCACGACAGTGACATATTCGGGTACTTGTTCTGTTTGTTTTTTAAGTCCGAGCGTGCTCTTCGTGTGTGGCAGCCTGCTGCCCCGCCCCATGAGGTGTATCGTTGGCTTTTCCAAGTTGGTACACTGTTTGCATTTGACTGGCTGTATGATATCCAGTCTTACAAAGAAACCCTAAATTTAACAAGTCCGTGGTTTGGTTGTTTCTGTTTCTTAGCGGTTGTAAATGATAAGGGGTTGAACGGCTGTATTCTGCATTTTGGGGCTGCTAGCCTTGTAAGAAAAAACTTCAGGAGTGGAATTGCTGAGTCCCACAATAGCTATTTTTAGATATTCATAGTGAACACTAAAACGGTTCCCGTGTCCTTCCTATGGACAGTGTCTCCCAGCCGTTCTGCCCTGGAAATCGCCACTTGTTTCTGTCTCTCACCCAGGTGACCCGCTTCGTTTCCACGCCCACTACATCGCTCAGTGCTGGGCTCCCGGGGACCCCATTCCCCTCCAGGACCTGGTTTCCGCCGGCCGCCTGGGAACCAGCGTCAGGAAGACGCTGCTCCTGTGCTCCCCTCAGCCTGACGGGAAGGTGGTCTACACCTCCCTGCAGTGGGCCAGCCTGCAGTGAACCCCGGAGGCCCAGGGGGACGCACCGCATCTGTGGAAGGAGCCTTTCTATGTGGCCCCATGCTCGTCTCTGCGCAGGAGGCCTCAACACCCTCCTACCTCTCTCTGCGGTTAGATTTTGAGTCCGGATTTATAAACACTACATCCTTTTTACTTCCCTCCCTGTTTCAAAGTACTTATTGGCTGTGATGTTTTTGTAGTTACCTGTTTCCAAACTGTGAGCTTCTTGAGGGTGAAGACTGGGTTTGTTTCATCTGTTTTCTACGGGGCGCAGGTCCCAAGAAGTCTCAGTAAACTTGTTGAATAAACATGGAGTCTGTGAGTTCATCCCGATGGCAGCCGTGGGAAGCGTGGGCCTTTGCATCTGTTTAAGCCGATGAGGGAAAGGCCTGAAGGAGTCACTCCTCTAGGAGGCGCCCCGCGGACTGACACCTGAAACCTGGTCTTCCTGATTGCAAAGTCGGACTCTGCCCACCACACTGAGCTTCCTGTTGAAAAGATTTTCACAGAACATTTCAGACGCGTACAAAGGCATAAATAAAATAACACATGAAGAAAAGAAGGACGTGAGTTTGCAGTTTCAGGGCAGGAGTCAGGGGAGGGCGGGGAATGTCCAGAAAGGCACTTGGGGCTTGTGGAATGCTGGTGGTCTTTTTCTTGGCCTGGGTGGTGTTTCTTTGGGTGTGTAGAATTATTTATACCATACGCCTATACTTTTATTTTTTATTTTTTGTTTAGTTTTTAAAAAAATCTTTTAAGAGAGAGAGACAGATCATGAGCAGGGGAGGGTCAGAGAGAGAGAGACAGAATGTGAAGCAGGCTCCAGGCTCTGAGCTATCAGCACAGAGCCCAACGTGGGGCTCGAACCCACAAGCCATGAGATCATGACCTGTGCTGAAGTTGGATGCTTAGCTGACTGAGCCACCCAGGTGCCCCCTGTTTCTTCCTAATTTTAGAGAGAGCACGTGTGTGTGTGCTATTGTGGCAGGAGGAGGGGCAGAGAGAGACAGAGAATCCTAAACGGGCTCCACACTTGGGGCAGAGCCTGATGTGGGGCTTTACCCCACAACCCTGGGACCATGACCTGAGCCAAACTCAAGAGTCATGGATGCCCGACTGACTACGCCACCCAGGTGTCCCATAATTCTTTTTTTGTGCATGTGCTGTGTTCCACCATTTTTTACAAAAGCTGACACACATATGAATAAAACATTTGTGAGATGATTCATATAGCGACCTTCCTGCTTCAGAAATGTACTTCAGGGGCGCCTGGGTGGCTCAGTCAGTTAAGCGTCCAACTTCGCCTCAGGTCATGATCTCACAGTTCCAGCAGTCCATGAGTTCAAGTCCCACATCAGGCTCTGTGCTGACAGCTCAGAGCCTGGAGCCTGCTTCAGATTCTGTGGCTCCCTCTCTCATTGTCTCTCCCCTGCTTGCACTCTGTCTCTGTCTCTCTCTGTCTCTCAAAAATAAATAAATATTAGGAGCACCTGGGTGGCTCAATTGGTTAAGTGTCTGACTTTGGCTCAGGTCATGATATGGCTGGTGAGGCTGAGTGCCGCTTCAGTCTCTGTGCTGACAGCTCAGAGCCTGGAACCTGTTTCAGATTCTGTCTCTTTTCCCCCTCCCACCCCCCACCCCACCCCACCCCCGCCACTTGTGCTCACTCTACTCTCTCTGTCTCTCTTTCCCTAATATAAATAAACATTAGAAAATAATGATAAACATTTTTTAAAAAGTACTTGAACGTTACTGGTACCAACTTCCAATATTTATAGGTATTTTTTAAAATGTATAGTTTAGTCACATAGATTTCGTTACTGAAGTATAATCACACAGTAATGATTCTGGGGCTGAAAGTCTGTATCTTTAGTTTTTTTTTTTTTTAATGTTTTATTTATTTCTAGGAGAGAGAGAGAGAGACAGCGTGAGCAGGGAAGGGTCAGAGAGAGAGGGAGTCACAGACTGAAACAGGCTCCAGGCTCTGAGCTGGCAGTCAGCACAGAGCCCGACGCGGGGCTCGAACCCAAGAACCGCGAGATCATGACCTAAGCGAAAGTCGGACACTTAACCGACTAAGCCACCCAGGCGCCCCTGTATCTTTAGTTTTTAAGTTTCTGTGTCCCCAGTGTCTTCCTTCTCTCCTACCCTGCTCGGTAAACACATTTGCTAGAAGCACAATTGCCGGTAAGCTTAGATTAATTTAAAACAGGACACTGACCCTGGCCTGGTTAACACTCTATTCTTTGTGCCTCTTTGGTAACTGACTTGTAAATATCTTTTCCAGGCTCTCTCTTCTCTACAACAAAGTACTTAGTTGACTCAATACTCAGTACCGATGTCTTCTCTCAGGAATTCCTCACTAAAAAACGTGTGGATGCCTGGCTGGCCCATTCGGTAGACTCTTGATCTCAGGGTCGTGAGTTTGAGCTCCACGCTGGGCCTAGAACTTGCTTAATCAAAACTGTAAGGACATCCGCATTCAAAAAAAAAAAAAAATCCAGATATGGACCTCATACTCTTTATAAACATTAACTCAAAATGGATCGTAGACGTCTGTATAAAATGCCGAGCTAGACAACTCGTGTGAGGTCAGGAGAAAACGTGGACGGCCGTGGGCATGGCAGCGACGCTCCAGACAACAGCAAGGGTGTAGGGTGCACCGGTGAACAAATCGGTAAGCTGGGCTTCATTACAATTAACAACTGTGAGAAAATCCTGCCAAAGGCACAGCTGGTAAAGGACTGTCGTCCAAAATATTTTGTTTGTAAGTCTTACAAGGCAACAATGAGAACAACCCGAGCGAAACAGGCCAGAGGCCCTAACCGACGCCTCGCTGAAGGAGTCCCCCAGCCGGCGGGCAGAGAAGGTGCCCCGGCCCTGTGTCCTCAGAGCCGAGCAAATGCAAGCGACACCAGGACACCGCTACGTGTCTGAGCGAAGGGCGAAGTCCGCACTGACGCCACCAAATGCTCGCGACGCGCGGAGCGCCAGGACCTCGGGTTCGGCGGCCTTCGGCAGCCGGTGGGAGCCACTTGGGAGGAAGGAGTGGAGGCTTCTCACAAAACCTGAGCGCACTCTCAGCGTCCCCGCTGTCCCCGGTGGGACATTTACGCCCCCACAGCCTGCACACGCGTGTTTTCAGTACAGTGCTGTTCGTATCGCCAAAACCTGGGCGCAACCAAGGTGCTTTGTAGATGAATGAACAAATACACCCTGGTCCCCAAAGACAGTGGGATGCTATTCAGTGCTAAAGAGCCAAAATGTCAAGCCACCAAAATACATGGAGGATCCTTTTTTTTTTTTTTTTTAAGTTTACTTATTTTGATAAAGGGAGAGAGAGCGCGAGCAGGGGAGAGGCAGAGAGAGAAGGAAAGAGAATCCCAAGCAGGCTCTGCACTCGCAGGAACTCACAAACAGTGAGATCACACCCTGAGCCGGAATCAGGAGGACACTTAACTGACGAGCCGCCCAGGCGCCCCATGGAGGACCCTTAAAGGCACACTCCTCAGTGAGAGAAGCCAGTCTGAAAGGGCTGTGTGCCGTGCGGGTCCGACTGTATGACGTTCTGGAAAAGGCAGAACCGGAGACAGTGAAAAGCTGAGTGGCTGATGGGCTGGGGAGGAGGAGCAAAGAGAAGTCTTAGGCCAGCGAAATTAGTCTGTGAGACCAAAATGTTGGATACGTGTCATCATGTATCTGTCCAAACCCACAGAAGGCACAGCACCACGAGTGATCCCTGATGTAAACTAGCCTCAGTGCTAAAGACATGTCAAGTGGGCTCCTTGGTGGTAACAAATGTACCCTCGGCCGGGGGGGGGGGGTTGTTGAGGAGGGGAGAGGCAGGCTGCACATGAGTGGGGGCAGGGAGCACACGGGAATCTCTTTACCTCCCTCTGTACCTTTGCTTCATACCTAAAACGGGTCTAAGAAAAACCCGTATAGGTGCTGCCTTTCAAATGCTATAGACCGTATCTGACCACTTCACTCCACCTCCACAGCCACACGTTGGCTAAAGTAACGATGTTACACACGTGGGGGGCTGTAGTGGCTTCCTGACTCATGGACTCCACACCCTTGCCCTTCTCTTGTCGGTTTTTAACAGAATGGCTGGCGTAATTGGGTCAAAAGGTGGGTCAGACCGTGTCCCTCCTCTTTAGAACTAACAGTTTCATCTCAAAGTCAAAGCAGAGGCCCTACGTTGCATGTTCCCCACCCCCATCCGTGCCCCCCTCTTTGCTTATGCTGCTCCCACCACACAGGCTCCCGTGACTCTACTGGGAATGCCCTTCCTCTGACGGCCACATGGTCTTGTCCCCCACTGCCCGCTGGCCTTTCCTTCCATGTCATCTTCTCAGGCCTTCCATGGTAACCTGACCTGGAAATTGAACACCCCTCCCGTATGCCCCTTCCTTCTTGATTCATTGGCCTTATATTGATCAATAGTATGATTTATAATGAGAAATAGACATTTGGTCTTCAGCCTCATTCCTGGCACAGACCTCCTAAAACCCTCAAAGTTTCTCAAGAGCAGCAAAGGTGTCTTGATATTTCTAACAAAGCCCCTTAGTCACACCTGGGATTATGTTAATGAAGTGGCCTCCAGGTAAGAGAGGGCGGCTGAAGGCTGGGTCACTCACAAACTGCCAGTGATTTAATTACTCGTGTCCATGGAATGAAGCCACCATAAACATGCTGAAAAATGGGGTTTGAGAGCTTGTGGGTGGGTGAACACATGGAGGTGCGGGCAGAGCAGTGCGCCCAGAGGGTGCATGGAGCCCCAAGTCCTGTCCCCACACCTGGCCCTGGGCATCTGTCCCCTCTGCTGTTCCTGAGCTACATTCTTCTGTAATAAACCAGTAATAGGGTAAGGAACGTGTTCCTCTGAGTTCTGTGAGCCGCTCTAGCCAATTAATGAACTGGAGGAGGGGTTTGTGAGAAACGTCAATCTGTAGATGATGCACACATAGAGTTATCCATATGTTTAACTTTTTTTAAGTTAAAAATTTTTTATTTTTATTTATTTTGAGAGAGAGTGAGCGTGCGTGCAAGCAGAGGAGGGGCAGAGAGAGAGAGGAAGAGAGAGACAGTCCCAAATCCCGAGCTGGCTCCTTGCTGCCAGTGGGAAGCCCAATGTGGGACTCGATCCAACAAGCCACAAGGTCATGACCTGAGCCCAAATCAAGAGTCAGACGCTCAACCGACTGAGCCACCCAGGCGCCCCTGTTATTCATACATTTAACAATTTAGTGACTATTAACTATAGCTGAGCCTCTTCTAAGACACTGATCACTAGGAAAGATGAGACCCCTGCTCCCCTATAACTTTTTCATCTGGGAGCTAATCTGTAAACAAGAAAGGAAAAATGAACAAGGGTTGAAAGACAGCAATACGTGGTGAGGGTAAGAGTGATGATGCTGACAGAGCTTTCCTTGCGCGGACAAGGCCCTCCGCACTCCGTGTGGCCTCATCAGTCCTCCCCAGGACCCCATGAGGTCAGCCCCGCCAACACCCCCATTTCACAGGGCAGGAAACTGAGGCAGGGAAGGGTTGAGAAACTTGTCCAGGGGATTTCAGTGAGCAAGGGGTTACAGGACTTTGATCCTGGGGTCTGGCTGGAGTAGAGCTGCCTCTCCGAGGAGGGGGTGCTGCCCACTGGGAGCACAGGGCGGCAGCGCAAAGCAGCCCTGAAGAAGGCAGCTCTGGGGCCAGACCATCTCAGCTCCAGCGTTGGCCTGACCTCCTTTGAGAGACTGTGCTACAAACGGACGACTGCCAGACCACACACGAGACAGAATTCTGACCCACAGCCTGGGGCCACCTGCCGGGTCAGCCTGCCACCTCTAGTAGCCCCACAGGAAGCCAAATGATAACCCTGTAACAATCGCTCCAAAATGGCCAGGGCCCGAGGAGTGACCGCCAGCTCCTCTCATCTGTGTCCCTGGCACAGGGACCGACAGATATGCTCCCCTAACCACTAACATAGGACGGTGACTGGCGGTGAGCCTGCCTCAGCTCCCCTGGGCCCACGGGCTCCGGGGAGCCGCACCCGCGTTCCTTGGTCTCCACTTCCTGATGTCCCACTCCGCTTGCCTTTGCGTTTCAGCCACAGTGGGCGTTGTTTCTCCTCCTTTGCCTGGTCTCCGTTGCTTTCCGCGTCGTGTAAGCTTGGGCAGGCTTGGTGCCTCAGATCTGCCCCTGCACGATAGGACTCATGACCACCTTAGTGGCTCCGTCATGAGGGAGGGTAGCTTCCCTGGCAGGGCTCCTGAGGCAATGCTGGGGACTCAGTACGTCAACACACGCACACTTCTAACGGTGACCAGTGAACTGCTGATCAATGGCATTTCTCCAGACGGGAAGGGGCTGAAGGAAAGACTGGCACTCCTCACCTCATGGCGCTCTGCGGTTTTTACAGACTGAAGGTTTGGGCAAACTTGCATCACGCAAATATACTGGTGCCGTTTTTCCCAACAGCATTTGCTCACTTCGTGTCTCTGGGTCACGTTTTGGTAATTATCCCAGTGCTTCAAGCTTTATCATGATTATTATATTTGTGTTGGTGGTCTGTGAACAGCGATCTTTGATGTCCCCATTGTCGTTGTTTTGGGGCGCCACGAACCACACCCTCCTAAGACGGCAACTTAATAAATGTTGTGTGTGTGTGTGTTCCGACCGCTCCACCGACCGGCCGTCCCCATCTCTCTCCCTCTCCTTGGGCCTCCCTGTTCCCGGAGACACAACAGTAGTGACATCAGGCCCGTCGACATCCTGCAGTGGCTCCGAGTGTCCTGGCGAGAGGCAGAGTCACGCGTCTCTCCCTGTAAATCAGAGTAAGCGAGAAGTGAGTAAGCTCCAAGAGGAAGGCGTGTCGAAGGCCGAGCAGGCCAGAAGCTGGGCCTGTGGTGCCAGACAGGAGGGTGCAAATGCGAAGGAGAAGTTCGTGAAGGATGTTGGAAGCGCTGCTCCCGGGCAAGGCCCTGACTCCCTTCAGTCCTGTGAAGGCTGAGAGAGGCGTGGAGGCTGCAGAAGACCGGGCTGAAGCCGCCAGTGGTGGCTCAGGAGGCTGAAGGAAAGCCGTCTCCACAACATCAATGCAAGGCGAAGCAGCACGTGCTGATGGAGAAGCCACAGCAGGTTTTCCAGGCCTCGCTGGGGCCCCGCGTGGAGGTGGCGACACCGAACAACAGGTTCCCGGGGTCGACACAACCGCCTCCTGCGGGAAGCAGATGCACGTAGGGCTCTCATCGCCAGAGACGGGAGGCCGACGCCTGGCTTCAGAGCTTCCGAGCACAGGCCGAGCCCTGCTAGGGGCGAAGGCAGCTGTGACCTTAGGTGCAAGTCAGTGCTCAGTGACCGCTCTGGAAGCCCCAGGGCCCTGAAGACTGTCGCCGAACCCCTGCCTGTGCTCCAGAAGCGGAGCAGCGGAGCCTGGAGGGCAGCACGCCTGCTGACAGCGGGGTTACTGAATATTCTAAGCCCACCGCGGAGACCTGCTGCTCAGGAAAAAAGATCCTTTCAAAACGTGACTGCTCGCTGACGACGCACCTGGCCGCCCTAGAGCTCCGAGGGGGACGCACCACGAGAGGCACGTTGTTTTCCTGTTTGTACACACAGCACGCATCCTGCAGCCAGCGGATCAAGGAGTAATTTCAACTTTCAAGTCTTAGCAGTACAGGGATACATTTCTTAAGTGTGTAGCTGCCGCAGACAGAGATTCCTCTGATGGATCTGGGCAAAGTCAACTGAAAGCTTCTGGAAAAGATTCAGCATTCTAGATGCCACTGGGGACGTTCAGGATTCATGGGAAGAGGTCAACATATCCACATTAACAGGAGTTTGGAAGAAGCTGATTATGACCCTCATGGATGACGGTGAGGGGTTCAAGACTTTGGTGGAGGACGTAACTGCAGATGTGGTGGAAACAGCATGAGAACCTCAGT
This sequence comes from Hyaena hyaena, assembly GCF_003009895.1. Taxonomy (NCBI): domain Eukaryota; kingdom Metazoa; phylum Chordata; class Mammalia; order Carnivora; family Hyaenidae; genus Hyaena; species Hyaena hyaena. The sequence continues at coordinate 730,062 of NW_024080867.1, forward strand.
TAGAAGTGGAGCCTGAAGATGGGAATAAGTTGCTGCGCTCTCATGATAAAACTTTAATGGATGAGGACTCGCCTCTCAAGGATGAGCAAAGAAAGTGGTTTCCTCAGATGGAACCGACTCCTAGGAAGATGCTGTGAATACCAGGGAAATGACAACAAAGGATGGAGACTATCCCATGAACTTAGTAAGGCAGCGGGATTTGAAAGAATTGACTCCAATTTTGAAAGAAGTCTACTGTGGGTAAAATGGTATGAAACAGCATCACCTGCTGCAGAGAAACTGTGACAGAAGAGTCAACTGATGTGGAAAACCTCCCTGCTGACATCTTGAAGGGGTTGCCAAGTCACTCTACCTCCAGCAACCAATACCCTGACCAGTCAGCAGCCACCAACATGGAGGCAAGGCCCTTCATCAGCAGAAGGGTTATGACACGTATAAAGTTCAGATGATGGTTAACATTTGTTATCAATAAAGTGTTTTTATTTTTTTTAATGTTTATTTATTTTTCAGAGACAGAGACAGAGCACGAGTTGGGAAGGGGTTGAGAGAGAGGGAGACACAGAATCCAAAGCAGTCTCCAGACTGCGCTGTCAGCATAGAGCTCGATGTGGGGCTCAAACTCGTGGACTGTGAGATCATGACCTGAGCCAAAGTCAGACACTTAGCCAACTGAGGCACCCAGGTACCCCAGCAATAAAGTATTTTTAAGTTAAGGTATGTAGATTGTTTTTTTTTTTTTAGACACAATGCTACAGCACACCTGATAGACTATAGTCTACCACAGCACAACTTTTTTATATCCACCAGGACCCTATGGCCGTGGCCATGACCCGCCCGATCTTGCTGCTAGGAGTAGGAGTGTGTGTGACCCCTCTGCCGTTCCCCATTGGGCTTTTGGCCCATGTCATCACATCACCCACGCAAGAGAGCTAGGCATCACTTCAAAAGCTGCCTCTGATGTGCCACTGGTCCCAAGAGAAACTGAATTGATTGTCAAGAGACACATGTGTGTACACAACTGAAGTGTCCACGATGAGCTGGCTGTGGCCATTTCCACCCAGTCATAAGTTTGCCATGAACAGGTCCAGAGGACACATCTACATACTTACCCTGTCACAATGACGCCTCTCTTCAGTGGTCATCAACAGCTGCATGGCCTGGGTCGTGTCTGGGTGAGGCATGATGTTTTGGAGTAGTGTTGCTCTACAGCCACACTGGTGGGACTCTGAAAAATGCCAGTGAGGGAAAATGCCTTCAGTGAGCAGGTGTGTGAATAATAAACAGGATAGGATGAAACAGGATAATACACTTTTTGTGGAAAGAGATCCGGTTAGGTGTGGAGATGTACACAGACTCCTGGATACTAGCAGATGCCTCACCTCCACAGTTAGGGGACTGGAAGGAGCAGAATCAGATGGGGAGGAGACAGGGATATCCAGGAAGGAGGCATGTGTATGCACAGATGTATAGAAGCGGGCACAAAGCACTTGGATCTTTGAATCAGATATAAATGTCCCCAAGACTAGTATCCAAAATCTATAAGGAACTCACCAAACTCCACACGTAAAAAACAAATAATCCAGTGAAGAAATGGGCAGAAGACAGGAACAGACACTTCTCCAAAGAGGACATCCAGATGGCCAACAGACACATAAAACGATGCTCAGCGTCCCTCCTCATCAGGGAAATACAAATCAAAACCACGCTGAGATACCACTTCAAGCCGAGCAGAGTGGCTAAAATGAACAAATCAGGAGACTGTAGATGCTGGCAAGGATGTGGAGAAACGGGAACCCTCTTACACTGTTGGTGGAAATGCAAACTGGTGCAGCTGCTCTGGGAACAGTGTGGAGGTTCCTCAAAAAATTAACAATAGAACTCCCCTATGACCCAGCAATAGCACTGCTAGGAATTTACCCAAGGGACACAGGAGTGCTGATGCATAGGGGCACATGTACCCCAATGTTTATAGCAGCGCTTTCAACAACAGCCAAATCATGCAAAGAGCCTAAATGTCCATCAGATGACAAATGGATCAAGAAGATGTGGTTTCTGTATATAATGGAATACCACATGGGTATGAAAAAGAATGAAATCTGGCCATTTGTAGCAACATGGATGGAACTCGAGGGTATTATGCTAAGTGAAATAAGTCAGGCAGAGAAAGATAGATACCATATGTTTTCACTCATATGTGGATCAGGAGAAACTTAACAGAAGACCATGGAGGAGGGGAAGGAGAAAAACATCTTTAAGGAGAAGGAGGGAGGCAAACCATAAGAGACTCTTAAATACTGAGAACAAACTGAGGGTTGATGGGGGGTGGGAGAGAGGAAAATGAGTGATGGGCATGGAGGAGGGCACTTGTTGGGATGAGCACTGGGTGTTATATGGAAACCAACCTGACAATAAACTATATTTAAAAAAAGTAAAAAAATAAATGTCACCAAGAGAGCCCCCTGTGACATATGGTCCTTAATGGCTAAGGGGACAGCATGGCTCATTGGCCAGCCTCTGTTTTTCCTTGCCCCAGTGTTCATGCAGTGGGCTCTGGACAAAGTAGCCATGGTGGCAGAGACTAGGGCACTTGGAAGTCTCGTATTATGGTCTGTCTTTCATCAAGAGTGACTGAATTACAGACACTGCTTAATGTCCGTCACTTGAGTTGCGGAGACCAACACTGGGTCCTTGGTAATGTATCATTCCTATGGAAGCAGATCAGACAAGTATTTGCAAGATGATTTCATCCCCGGTGGAATGGACACCGATGGGGTCTAACTAGTATGTGTGTGTGTGTGCCCTGAGTTGTAAGATGTACCCCTTTAGGTGTGCAGTGTGATCAGTTTTGGCAAATGTAGAACTCATTTAAAAACCACCACCACAATCAATACGTAAAACATTGCCATCACTCCTAAAAATTCCATGCTGAGCTTTCCAGTCAACCTGATGGAAGTAAACAGCAACCAGCCTTCTTTCTCTGCAGGTTAGTTCTGCTCATTGCTCATGTGCTCTGTCATATCTGCCTCTTTTGTGCAGTATGTTCTGAAAAACTCATCCATTTTATTGATAGCTTTTAAAATTTCATTCCTCTAATAATTAGAGATGTTGAGCATTTTTCTTGTGTTCATTGTTATTTATATATCTTCTTTGAGAAATGTCTGTTCAAATTGTTTTGCTCACACGGGAGGGTTTTGCTATTATTTGTACAAGTCCTTATTTGTTCTATATATAATCCTCTATCAGACACACACACATACACACAGACTTTTCTTAGTCTTGGCTTGTTTTTTCCATTACCAGTTCTGTCTTTTGAAGAGCATATGTTTTTAATTTTATGAAGTCCAAAAAACTTTTTTGGTTATTGTTTGTGCTTTTTGTTCCTCGCTAAGAGATTGTAAAGATTTTTAAAAATATTTTCTTTTAGATGCCTTACGGTTTTGACTTTTGCTATTAGGTGTTAGATCCATTTCATGTGAATTATTGTGTATGATGTGAGGTAAAGGTCAAGGTTCTTTTTTTTTTCCCAAATAGATATCTGGTTGTTGCAGCAACACTTGTTGAGGTGATTATCTTTTCCTCAAGGAAGTACTTCTGTCCCTTTGTTAAAAGTCAACGAATCACATGTGTTTACCTCTGGCATCTCTGTTGTTTCTTTTTTTCACCTATCTCTATGCAAATACCGCACCATTCATTACATTTGTTCCTTTCACAGGAAGTCTTGGGGTAAGAAGATGTCCAATTTTATTCTTTTTCAGAAATGTTATACTATTATTGCTTTATTTAAAGTTTATTTATTTATTTTGAGAGAGAGAAAGAGTGCATGAGTTGGGGAGGGGCAGAGAGAGGGAGCCAGAGAGAATCCCAAGCAGGCTCCAAACTGTCAGCACAAAGCCCGATGAGGGGCTTGATCCCATGACCCTGAGATCATGACCTGAGCCTAAATCAAGAGTCGGACACTCAACCGGCTGAGGCATCCAGGCGGCCCTATTATTGCTTTTATATTTCCACATACATGTTAGTATCAGCGTGCCAGCTGCTAAAACAGCTAGTTGGGATTTTTAAATAATTATTTATTTATTTAAGTAATCTCGATACCCGACATGGGGCTGGAATACATGACCCCGAGATCAAGAGTTACAGGCTCTTCCAACTGAATCAGCCAGGTGCCCCAACTCTTTGGGGTTTTGATTTGGCTTGCTTATCAGTTTAGAGTGACCTGATATCTTGACAATGTTGAGTATTTTATTATGTTTTAATTTTAATTCCAGTTAGTGAACATACAGTATAATATTAGTTTGTGTAAACATAGTGATTCAACAATTCCACACATCACCCAGTGCTCATCACAATAAGTGCGCTCTTTAATCCCCATCCCTTATTTAACCCGTCCCCCGCCCACCTCCCCTCAGATGACAGTCAGTGTGTTCTCTGTAGTTAAGAATCTGTTTCTTGGTTTCATTTTTTTTTTTCCTTTGATCTTTTGTCTTGCTTCTTAAATTCCACATATGAATGAAATCAAATGGTATTTTTCTCTGGCTTATTTTGCTTAGCATTATACTCTTTAGTTCCATCTATGTCATTGCAAATGACAAGACTTCATTCTTATGACAATGTTGAGTCTTTTGTTTGTTTATATTTTAAGTAGGCTCCATGCCCAACATGGGGCTTGAACTCACAACTCCAAGAGCAAGAGTTGCATGCTCCATCAACTGAGCCAGCCAGGCACCCCCAACGTTGAGTCTTTCAATCAATAAATGTGGTATCTCTTTTTTTCAGTTCTTTAATTTCTTTTAGCTAAGTATTTTGGTTTTCAGTCTTCAGATGTTACACATCTATACTTATCCCTACATGTGTATGCTTTTTGGAGCTATTATATTTTAATTTTGATTTACAATTGTTCCTTGTTAATTTATAGAATAAAATTCAATTGATTTTCGTTCCCCTTTAATCTGGATACATTTTATTCCTTTCACTGTGTTAATGCTAGCCAGTTCTGAATAGAAGTTGCGAGACTATCATTAATTTGTTTCACAGGGTAAAAGCATTCAGTATATTAGTTAAAGGCTTTTCATAGATCCTCTTCTTTTTTTTTTTAAGTTTACTTATTTATTTTGAGAGAGAGAAAGTATGAGCGGGTGAAGGACAGAAAGAGAGCAAGAGAGAGAATCCCAAGCAGGCTCTGTGCTGTTACCACAGGGCCTGATGTAGGGCTCAAACTCACAAACTTTGAGCTCATGACCTGAGCCAAAACCAAGAGTTGGACGCTTAACTGACTGAGCCACCCAAGCATCTTGATGCTCTTCATTTAAAAATATTTTTATTTATTCATTTTGAAAAAGAAAGAGAGAGTGCCGGAGGGGGAGCAACAGAGAGAGGGAGAGAGAAAGAATCCCAAGCAGGCCCTATGCTGTCAGAGCCTAATGTGGGGCTCTATCTCACTACCATGAGATCATGATCTGAGCTGAAATCAAAAGTTGTATGCTTAACCAACTGAGCCACCCAAGTGCCGCCACTGATGCTCTATTTATCTGATTAAGGAAGTTCCCTTCTATCCCCATACAGCTGTGCATTTTATTTATCAAATCTTTGTGCATGCATTTATATCATGATGTTTTTTCTTTGTTAGTCTATTAATGTGGTGGATTACCTTTATTGATTTTCAGATGTTCAGCTAGCCTGTTATCTGAGGATATATCACGCGTGGTTGTGAGGCTAGGATTCTTTTAATATATTATTGGCTTTTCTTTACCACTATTTTGGTAAGGATTTTAGCACTTATGTTTTTAGGGCTGTTGGTCTGCAGATTTCTTTCCTTGTACTGTCTTAGTCTGATTTGATTTTGGAATAATGCTTGCTCATAATATTGTTCAAAGTTTTCCTTTCTCTCCTACTTCCTGGAAGAGATTGTATAGAATTGTATTTTCCCCCCAAATGTTTGGTGGTTCATGCCAGTGAAAACATTGTGGCTGGGAGTTTTCCTTGTTGGAAAGTTGTTTAAACTACAAATGCAATTTAGTATTTTTTTTTACACTTACTTGTATATTTTTAATTTAACGTATATTTATGTACCAATGACTATTCATATAATTTTTTTCTTTTTTTACAAATAGTTTATTGTCAAATTAGTTTCCACATAACACTCAGTGCTCATCCCCACAAGTGCCCTCCTCCATGCCCATCCCCCCTCCCCCCCACATCCATCAGTCCTCAGTTTTTGTCAGCATTCAAGAGTCTCTCATGGTTTGCCTCTCTCCCTTTCCCCCACCATTTCCCCCCTTCTTCTCCCCCTTGTTCCTCCGTCAAGTTCCTCCTAATCCTCCTATACGTGCAAACATATGGTATTTGTCCTTCTCTGCCTGACTTATTTCGCTCAGCATAACACCCTCAAGGTCCATTCATGTTGCTACACATGGCCAGATGTCATTGTTTCTCATTGCCATGTAGTATTCCATGGTATCGATAAACCACATCTTCTTGATCCATTCGTCCGTGGATGGACACTTAGGCTCTTTCCATGTTTTGGCTATTGTTGAGAGTGCTGCTATGAACATTGGGGTACATGGGCTCCTATGCATCAGCACTCCTGGATCCCTTGGGTAAATTCCTGGCAGTGCTATTGCTGGGTCATAGGGGAGTTCTAGTGTTAGTTTCCTGAGGAA
>NW_024080867.1:737731-756835 GCF_003009895.1 Hyaena hyaena
CATCTTAACTATATTTATTCTTCCTATCCATGAGCATGGGATGTTTTTCCATTTCTTTGTGTCTTCTTCGATTTCCTTCATAAGTTTTCTATAGTTTTCATCATACAGATCTCTTGTATCCTTGGTTAGGTTTATTCCTAGGTATTTTATGGTTTTTTGTGCAATTGTGAATGGGATCAGTTTCTTGATTTCTCTTTCTGTTGCTTCATTGTTGGTGTATAAAAATGCATCCGATTTCTCTACATTGATTTTGTACCCTGCAACTTGGCTGAATTCTTGGATCAGTTCTAGTAGGCTTCTGGTGGAGTCTGTCGGGTTTTCAATGTAGAGTATCATGTCATCTGCGAAGAGTGAAAGTTTGACTTCCTCTTTGCCAGTAATTTAGTATTTTAAAGGATATTAAGGTTATTTCTTCTTGAACGAATCTTGGTAGTTTGTGACTTTCTGGAATTGGTCCATTCAAGGACATAGAGGTTGTTATGCCAAGTGAAATAAGTCAGATCAAGAGAGACAAATATGACTCTACTCATAAGTAGAATTCAAAAGAAACAAACAAACAGCAGAATTAGACCTATAAATACAGAGAACAAACTCTTGGTTGCCAGCAGGGAGGAGGATGGAGGAATGGGCAAAATGGGGGAAGGGGAGTGGGAGATACAGGATTCCAGTTGTGGAGGGAGTCACAGGAATACAATGCACTGCACAGCGAATATGGTCAATGATACTGTAATAGCAATGTGATGGGGCAGAGAGTAGTTGTTTTTTGTTTTGTTTTTTTTTAGTGTAGATTAGTATATTTATTTTCTTCTTTTTTTTTTTTTACAAATAGTTTATTGTCAAATTGGTTTCCATATAACACCCAGCGCTCATCCCCACAAGTGCCCTCCTCCATGCCCATCTCCCCCCTCCACCCAACATCCATCAATCCTCAGTTAGTTTCTCAGCATTCAAGAGTCTCTCATGGTTTGCCTCTCTCCCTTTCCACAACAATTTACCCCCTTCTTCTCCCCCATGGTCCTCAGTTAAGTTCCTCCTAATCCTCCTATATGTGCAAACATGTGATATTTGTCCTTCTCTGCCTGACTTATTTCGCTACACATAACACCCTCAAGGTCCATCCATGTTGCTACACATGGCCAGATTTCATTGTTTCTCATTGCCATGGAGTATTCTATGGTATAGATAAACCACATCTTCTTGATCCATTCATCTGTTGATGGACACTTAGGCTCTTTCCATGTTTTAGCTATTGTTGAGAGTGCTGCTATGAACAGAGAGTAGTTATAATTTGGTGAACACAGTACAACGTATAAACCTGTCAAATCACTAAGTTGTACACCTAAAATTAGTGTAACATTTTGTGTCAATTATATTTTAAAAAAAAGGAGTTGGACCATTCAAGCTGCCAAATTTTGGGGCACAGAGTCTGCAGTGTTCTCTTATATTCTATTAATGTCAGTGTGGTTTGTAGTGATACCGCATCACTACAAGTTGTATCTTCCATTTTTTATGATTAGCCTGGCTAGACATTGTCAATTTTATTGGTCTTTTTAAAGAATCAGCAGTGGGTTTCATTGATTTTTGTTACTGTTTTTCTATTTTCAGACTCACTGATTTCTTCCCTTTATCATGCTCACTTTGGGGTGAGTTGTTCTTCTTTTCCTTGTGTTTTAAGATGGAAGCTTAGGTTACTGACTAGAAACTGTCTTTTTTTTTTTTTTTTCTAGGAGAGAGACAGAGAGAAAGCGTGAGCAGGGGAGGGCCAGAGAGAGGAGGAGTCACAGACTGAAACAGGCTCCAGGCTCTGAGCTGGCAGTCAGCACAGAGCCCGACGCGGGGCTCGAACCCACGAACAGCGAGATCATGACCCAAGCGAAAGTCGGACGCTTAACCGACTAAGCCACCCAGGCGCCCCTGTCTTTTTTTTTCAATATGAGCACTTATTGCTCGTACTTTCCTCCTAAACACGTTAACTGCATCCCACAAAGTTTAGTATGCTGTTTTAATTTTCATTCAATTCAAAATATTTTCCAATTTTCCTTGAGCTCCTCTTTGCCCCATGAATTGTTTAGAAGTGTGTTGTTGGATTTCCAAATAGCTGAAGATTTTCCAGATTATCTTTTTAAAACATTTTTAGAATTTTTTATTTTAGAGAGAGAGAGCATGAGTGGGGAAGAGGGACAGAGAGAGATGGAGAGAAGGCGAGAAAGAATCTCAAGCAGGCTCCAACTTAGCACTGAGCCCAACATGGGGCATAATCCCACAACCCTGGGGTCACACGGTGAGCTGAATCAAAGAGTCGGGCATTCAATCAACTGAGCCACTCAGATGTTCCCAGATTATCTTTCTAGTAATAGATTTTAACTTAAATTCCATTAGAGTCTGAAAAGAAGTGATGTAGGATATTCCTTCTTTTAAATAACTTGAGCTTTTTTTTTTTTTTTTGTATCCAAGGATATGAACTGTCTTGGCCAATATTCCATGTATACTTGAAAAGACTATGTATTTTGCTGTTGGTTGAGTTCTCTGTGTCAATTAGGTCAAGTTGGTTGATAGAGTAGCTAAGGTTTTCTATATCCTTGCTGACTTGCTCTTTGCTCTATCAATTACCAAGGGAGTCCCTGACCATGTTGTTGATTTACCTATTTGTCCTCTTTTTTTCATTTTTTAATGTTTTTTTTTTTTTTTTAATTTCAAGGAGAGAGAGAGAGAGAGACAGCATGAGCAGGGGAGGGTCAGAGGGAGAGGGAGTCACAGACTCTGAAACAGGCTCCAGGCTCTGAGCTGGCAGTCAGCACAGAGCCCGACGCGGGGCTCGAACCCACGAACCACGAGATCATGACCTAAGCGAAAGTCGGACGCTTAACCAACTAAGCCACCCAGGCGCCCCTGTCCTCTCATTTTTGACAGTTTTTGCTTTCTGTGTTTTGAAGCTCTGTGGTTTTGCGCATACATGTTTAGGATTCCTATGTCTTCTTCGTGAACTGACACTTTTTATCCCTGATAGCTTTCTTGTTCAAAAGCCTACTTGATCTGGTATTTTTTACTGTATTGTCTTGGAGAGTATGGCCACTTTGGTAGATAGAAATCCGCTGTTTCCTCCTCCCAATTACCAAAGACATCCACACCCTAGTCCCTGAGACCTGTGAGCATGTTATCTTACAGGCCAGAGGGACTTTGCAAATGTGACTAAATAAAGTACCTGATTATTTGGATGACCCCAATGTATTCACAGGCTTCTTGTTAGAGGGAGGCCAAAGGGTCAGAGCCAATGGTAGGGGGTATGAGGACAGAAACAAGAAGCTGCAGTGATGGAAGGAAGGGGTTGGTAGCCTGCCTCCGGAAGCTGGAAAGGCAAGGGGACAGATTCTCACTGCAGAGCTACCAAAAGCAAGGAGCACTGTTGATGCCTTGGCATTAGCCCAGTGGTTTTGTACTTGTGACTTCCAGAACCGTAAGACAAATCTTTGTTGCTGAAAGTCACCAAGTGTGTGGCAATTTGTTATAGCAATCATAGGAACCTAACACACCTACTTAAGCTTAACCTCTGATTAATGTTTGAAAAATATATTTTTTATCCTTTTACTTCCTGTAGACTGCACATGGTTGGGTCATAGTGGTGTTAATCCAGTCCTATACTCTCTGCCATTTAGTTGTGCTTTCACCATTTACATTTAATATAATTATTGATAAGGTTGATTTTAGGTTTATCATTTTACTGTTTGCTCTTCAGTTTTCCCTCTCTTGCCTTCCTTTGCCTTTTAGGTATATTTTTAAGATTTCATTTTTTTAAATTAATTAACTTTTTAAGTAGGCTCCACACGCAGCATGGAGCCCAATGTTGGGCTTAACTTCAAGACCCCTGAGATCAAGACCTGAGCTGAGGTCAAGAGTCAAATACTTAACTGACTGAGGCACCTAAATCTATCTGTCTGTCTATCTATCTATTTTTAAGTAGGCTCCACACCCAGGGTGGAGCCCAATGTGGGGCTTGAACTCAAGATCCTAAGATCAAGACCTGAGCTGTGATCGAGGTCCTTACCTGATGCTTAAATGACTGAGCTACCCAGGCACCCCTAAGTATTCCATTTTATCTATTGGTGTTTTAACTGTAACTCTGTATGTTGTTTTTAAAGTAGCTGTTGTAGGTGTTATACAAACCTAATTTCACAGAGTCTACATAGAGTTAATATTTCACCTCTTTCAGAGACACAAAGAAATCTTACAAGTGTACAGGGCCTTCACCCTCACCCTCCTATGCTGCAGGTGTTGTATGTATTACACCTACATTCATCCAAAGTCCCCCAGACAACGTTATTGGCTTTGCTTTCAACAGTCATACGTGTTAATGAATGTAAGAAGAGAGAAATATGCTAGTACATTTGCCTAGATATCTACCTTGTTTGCTCTTCTTTTTCATGAACTTCCCAGTTTCCTTCTAGAATTAATTCCTTTCTGCCTGAAGAACTTATCATTTCTTGTGGAGCAGACCTGTTGGTCACAAATTCTTCCCATGTTCCTTCCTATAAAAATGACTTTATTTTGCTTTCATTCCTTTAAAAAAAATTATCTAGAGAGAGAGAGGGAAGAAGACAGAATGAGTTGGGGCGGGGGGTGGAGTGGGAGAGAATCCCAGGAAGGCCCTGCACTAGCAGAGCCCAACATGGGGCTCAATCCCATGAACCATGAGCCAAAATCAAGAGTCAGATGCTTAACTGACGGAACCTCCCAGGAATGCCATTCCTGAAGAATATATCCATAAGAATTCCAGGTTGGCTGTCTCAGAACTTTATTTTTTATTTTTATTTTTTTAAATATTTTTTTATTTATTTCTAGGAGAGAGAGAGACAGTGTGAGCAGGGGAGGGTCAGAGAGAGAGGGAGTCACAGACTGAAAACAGGCTCCAGGCTCTGAGCTGGCAGTCAGCACAGATCCCGACGCGGGGCTTGAATCCACAAACCGCGAGATCATGACCTGAGCGAAAGTCGGACGCTTAACCGACTAAGCCACCCAGGAGCCCCTGTCTCAGAACTTTAAAGTCTTCTGACCATGATGGTTTCTGACATGAAATATGTAATCATTCAAATTTCCCTCTTTATGTAAAGTGGCATTTTTCTCTATTTTTTTCCTTTTTTGTTTTTGACTAGTTGAATTATGATTATTTTTAAAAAATTTTAATGTTTTATTTATTTCTGAGAGACGGAAAGAGACAGCGTGAGCAGGGGAGGATCAGAGAGAGAGGTAGACACAGAATCAGAAACAGGCTCCAGGCTCTGAGCTGTCAGCACAGAGCCTGACGCGGGGCTTGAACCCAGAAACCGTGAGATCATGACCTGCACTGAAGTCAGACACTTAACCAAGTGAGCCACCCAGGCGCCCCTGAATTATGATTATGATGTGTGTGGCCATGGTTCTTAAAGCTCATCCTATTTTACATTTGCTGAGCATCTTAGACATTGTACATGTCAATGTATGACTTTCAACAAATCTGTGGAATGCACAGCTCTTTACTTCTTCAAACTTTTTTCTTCATTGATATCATTCTCTTTTTGCTGGCAGATTGATTACATACAATTGACTCACAAATCCCTGAATCTGTGTTCACTTTTAAATTTTTATCTTTTATTAAAAATCCTTTTTAATATTTTTTTAAATTTATTTATTTTGAGAAAGAACACGCGAGAGAGGGAGAGGGGTAGAGAGAGAGGAAGAGAGAATCCCAAGCACGCTAAGCTCAGAGTGGAGTCTGACTTGACTCCGTCCCACAACAGCAACACCAGGACCTGAGTCAATATCAAGAATCAGACACTTAACTTACTGAACCACCCAGGCACCCCTACAAATTAAAAAATTTATTTTAGAGAGAGAGAGTGCAAACGGGGGAGAGAGGCAGAAAGAGAGAGAGAGAATCCCAAGTAGGCTCCACCCTCAGCATGGAGCCTGACTCAGGGCTTGATCCCATGATCCTAGGATCATGACCTGAGCTGAAATCAAGAGTTAGAGGCTCAACTGACTGAGCCACTCGGGCACCCCTGCATTCATTTTTTTAAATCTTTTTTTTTCACCTACTGTTCAGATTGCATTTCCCTTGTTCTGTCTTCAAGTTCATGGACCCCTGTTTCTGTCATCTTCATCCTGCCATTAGACCAATGAATTGTTTATTTCAGTTACTTAATTTTTTCCTAAAATATCCTTTCCCTCCCTTATAATTTCTATGCTGAGAGAAGTCTATTTTTTTCCATTTATTGCAAGAGTGTTTGCCCTTATTTCATGAAAATTGATCATAAAAAAAAGGCTTTTGACAGTTGGTCAGGTCAGGGTTGGTGTCTGTTGATTATTTTTTCCTTTGAGTGTTACTCAGACCTTCTTGTTTCTTTGAATTTTACATCAGACAGCACTGGGTTCTGGTACAATCCTCTGGGGAGGGTGTGTGTGTGTGTGTTTGAGCAGGTTACCAACCGGCTCGGGTACCGACAGTGTGGCCTGCTTTCGAGGATGCAGCTCCCAGTTACAGTTCAGCTTTCACGGCCCATCTGCCCATTTCTCCGGTTTCACTTCCCAAACCCCTTAACAATGACACCTGATTACCGCCACTTCATCATTCTCTCGTCTCCTCCACTAAAACAAAGGACAGACGTGTCTTGGGACCTGGTTATTCTGTTCTCCATGTCTCAGATTTTATCCTTCTGATTTCTATTTTTATGACGTCCAGCTGCATTCTGGGATACCTCTGGAGTTTTGTTTTCCAGTTCCCCAATTTTCTGATCTGCTATCTTCTATTATGGAAGAGATCTTTTGGGTCCCTTCATTCAATTAATGAGTTTTGATCAATGAAATTTCCTTAGGGAGCATCTCTTTTTTTCCGCTGAACGACTCTTCTTATATCATGACTGTCTCATCTTCCTCTAGCTGAAGACCTAAAGCATGCTTATTTTTAAGTCTCTTTCCAATTTCCAAATTCTCTCCCTTGCCTTGGTTGGGAAAACTCTCAGTGACTGGGTCTGTACTCTATTTTTCATGGCACAGTTGATTGCATACGCTTGGTCACTTTGCCACTGACCCCACCCCTTCACAGAAGTTATCACCCCCATTTTCCTGTGTTGTGAAGTCCTCAACAAGTGACCAGCATGCAATTGCTTCAGACTCACGATCTGGAGGTGTCCCAAACTCAGTGTTCTGCTTAGGGTTCTAGCGGTGCATGGATCACTCAAAACTGAGCTCCAAGCTACGTGTAGATATACACTGATAGCTGCCCATACTGTCGTGTCTAGGCATGACCTCAGGTCAGTGAGTGGGGATACGGCAGCCCCCACTCGGACAGGCAGCAGGCCCAGAGCTCCTGGCCTCACACCGGGAGCCCGCATCTCCTCTGGGGCTGTGCCACCTGTCTCCACACGGACACAGCAAACCAGGTCCTGGGGCCCGTCCCTAGGACGTACTGCCAAGCCCATCAGCACTGGTCTCTGCTTACGTCTAGGGGTCCACGCTGCATTTCTGGCTCCGGTTCGTTTTCACTGTGGCCATGTATCTTACGACCTTTATCCAGCATTTCAGGGTGTTTGGAGTGGATGCTGGCTGTGGCCTTCAACTGGCCCTGTGATATGAACTCTGGCACGGCAGTCACCTCAACGCTGACAAGCCGCACACGGAACTGCCCCAGACGTAGCCCAGAGCTCTGTGTGTCAGGAACCACAGCACTCCTGGCGGAGAGGCCACTACCTCATCACTATGAGGAACAGAAGGCTCAGAAAGGGGAAGTGTGTGCTGATGACTGACAGTGTTTCAGCTTCAATTAAGTCTCTGAATTGCCTCCAGCGCGTGCCCCTACTCAGTGCCTGGAGGAGGGGCACGCAGTATGGGGTGGAAAGGCTGTCCCATGGAGGGGACGGGGCCCTGAGGGGGCAGAAATGACTCAGAGGTTCTGAAGGAAGGTGGTGAGGAGAAGATGGTGGTGACTTACAGGAACAAGGAAGTCAGGGAAGGGAAGTGTTGGGGGTAAAGAAAATCCACAAAACCAGGGCACGAGGAAGGGCTGCCTTCTGAGAAATGACCGTCTGTCTTCGATGGGCTCCCGATGCCCCCCCTCCCTGGGTCGTCCTCCCCGGGGCGGCCGCACTGGCTCCTCCAGGCACTAGACAGGGGGTGAACAGCCTTCGCCCCCCTGCGCTCACGTCCAGTCACCAGATGCACAGCACCACGCCCCTTGAGACACTTAACAACGGCTGAGCCATCGCAACACTCAGGGAGCCCGCGTGCATCGCCTCGCCAGCCTCCCTCCTGCTCCTCCCACCATCTCCGCGGGACCCTTCCAATCACCCTGCCTGGTCCCATCCTGTGTGAGGCTCAAAGCGCTCCCACGCTCTCCTTCACAAAGGTCCATGTTGCACCATCTCATCTTCGAGGCTGTGACTATCGGGCCGGCGCTAAAGCCAGCAGCCCCGGCCAACCAAACACCTCCCGAGCACACACAAACCGGGCTACTTAACAATTCCGTGCCTTCTGCCCGGCTGGCCCGTCAGCCAGTCTGAACCTGGCCAACTCCTCTCCGACCTGCCAGACTGGGAAGCCACCTGCTTTGTCGCACTCAACTGTGAATGTGTTTTGTGTCAGATTCCTGTGAGGCTTCAATGAAAAACCACATAAACAACTTAAAATACTGATCAACACACGATCCGAGGGGCAGATGGAGTGCTGGGGTCTCACTAATGATTATCAATACAGCTAATTATTAACAGAGCCCTCCCGCATTTTATTTCCTACAGTGTCAGTCTTTTCCACGCAGAAATCCATTCATGCTGTCTGGGGGCTAAAGCCTTCCCGCTGCTTTAAAGATGAACTCTCTGAAGCTGGCCCAATTATCAAACTCCTGTGTGACAAGGCCCTGGCTTCCTCCTGATTGCTCTCAATTCTGAGAGCAGCTCAAGATCTTTCTGGCCAAGGATGTCCCCCATCCCATTTCCGCTGACCCCTGGTTCCTGTCTTCTGTCCCTCCATCCCCCAGAAGGACCACGGGTTGTATGATGTCTACCTGTTATCGAATCTCATGGTTCCCTCTTTTTTCTTTTTGCTTTTTTTAATGTATATTTATTTCTGAGAGACAGAGAGACAAAGAGAGAGACAGAACATAAGTGGGGGAGGGTCAGAGAGAGAGGGGGACACGGAATCAGAAGCAGCTCCAGGCTCTTGAGCTGTCAGCACAGAACCCAACGCGGGGCTTGAACTCAAACTGTGAGATCATGACCTGAGCTGAAGCCGGATGCCCAAATGACTGAGCCCCCCAGGTGCCCCCTCCCCTGTTTTCTTTTAGTGCCAACCTGGCACAGTCTTGTAAGACTGAAACAGAATTGTTTCCCACCTAAATGTTTGTACTGTCTGTTGTCACTAATCAGAGCCCCATGAGTCCAGGGAAGGAAGGAGTCCGGCGCCCTCACCAGGGCCTGGAGTCATGATTGGACATGGTAACTACTCAGTAAACACTGAGTGACTGACAGGAAGGTGAAAGGAAGGAAGAAACTTTGCATTTACGGGACTCAGGAAAGGGAAGTGTCTCACCCAGATCTCACAGCCTCTGTAAGGGGCACAGGCAGAACCAGAACTGAAATTGGACCGGCCCCCAGCCCCGGCCCTCCCTCCCTCCCCCGTGTCCCAGAGCAGAGTCCCTCCCTGGACTGGGCTTGGTGGGGAGCGGGCAGGGTGTGTGGGGTCTGGTGAGACTCACATCTGGTCTGAAAGGTCACGGGGCCTCTGCTGTCGGGCCTCCCTTCAGGGAGAGCACAGCGGGGCCCTGCAGGGCTCTTCCCCTTCCTGGGAGGCCCCTCATGTGACGGGGAACACGGAGCCCGGGCTGTCACACCCCGCGCATGTGTCTGTCCTACAGGCTCTGAGGACTCTGCAAGCTGTCTGCACCGCCGGGACCATGGGAGGCAGCATCAGGACCCCGACCCTCACTGCCCTTCTGTGCCTCGGTGAGCTTTCTGGCAAGAGGAGGGATGGGGTCGGCCTCCCTCCTGCCTCTGCAGGTCCTGGTCTCAGACCCCAGGACTAGGGGACACACTGGGGGCAGGACTTCTGGGGGAGGAGAGTGCTCAGCTCAGACTGGCCCCAGTGGTCAGTGGACCTGACCAGGCCTGGAGCAGCTACATGGGGGAGGGGGGGGCACTCTCACAGGGAACTCTCTTCCAGGGCTGTGTCGGGACCCGTGGGGCCAGGTACAGGCAAGTGAGTGCTCCCCAGACTCCCTGTTTCCACCCAACAACCCGCAGGGCAGCTGGGGTCACAGAGGGTCTGGGCTGATGGCGACCAGTCCGGGAGGGGAATTGGGGTGACAGGTGGGAAACAAGGGAGAAGGCCACGCTCCTAATTCCTCATCTGATTCCTTTCCAGGGTCCCCCTCCAGACCCTCCATCTGGGCTGACCCCAGCCCCAACGTCACCAACTGGAGCCCTGTGACCATCTGGTGTCAGGCGCCTTGGCAGGCTGATGTCTTCTATCTGTATAGAGAGAGGGCCTCTAGACACATGTCCATGGAGATCTCACAGGATTCCAGCAACAAGGCCAGTTTCTCCCTTGAACTCGCAAGCCAGCATGATGCAGGGAGATACCAGTGTCAGTATCACAGCCGGAACGGCTGGTCAGAGGGGAGTGACTTCCTGACCATGGTGGTGACAGGTAAGGTGGGAGCTGCCCCCCGCCCCGGGGCCCCTCCTCCAGGTGGAAGGGAACAGAGTGTGGCCTGAGGGGGACCCTCGCTCACAGTCCACACTGGGGTACAGGGGCGATGGCCCCTGTAACACTGACCCTCCTTCTCCTCAGGAGTGTACCCAGCACCCTCCCTCTAGGCCATCCCAGGCCCCATGGTGGCCTCAGGAGGGAACGTGTCCCTTTCCTGTAGCTCACAGATCCCACGGCAGACCTTCCGTCTGCTGAAGGAGGGGGGAGCTGACGCGCCCCGACACCTGGAATTGAAGTTCCCTCGTGAGAAGAGGCAGGCGCTCTTCACTGTGGGCCCTGTGAGCCCCTCCCACGGGGGGACCTACAGGTGCTACGTTTCTCCAGCTTCCTACCCGTACACGTGGTCACTCCCCAGTGAGCCCCTGCACCTTCAGGTCACAGGTGAGGGGGCCCCACCCTGCCCCATCTATTTCTGGGCCCCAAATGACTGACCTAAGCCATGTGCCCAGTGGAGCCCTGGGGGTGATGGGGGCTGAGTGACACTGGTCTTCTGAAGTCAGGCCACAGATGGGAGCCGTGGAGGGGGGACCCACGAGAGCCTCACCTCACACCCCTGGGCCAATGTGGGGTGTGCGTCCCCCCGGTACCACCGTCCCCTCCCGTGCAGGCGCCTACAGGGAGCCCACCCTCTCAGCCCAGCCGGGCTCGCTGGTGCAGCCTGGAGACAACCTGACCCTCCAGTGTCACTCGGAGGCCAGATCTGACACTTTCGCTCTGACAAAGGACGAGGGGCTCACACCTCTCATGCGTCTAGATGGGCAGCCCAGCCCCGACTTCCCCCTGGGCCCAGTGAGCAGCTCCCACGGGGGCCGGTACAGATGCTATGGTGGACACAACCTCTCCTCCACGTGGTCGGCCCCCAGTGCCCCCCTGGACATCCTGGTCACGGGTGAGGCACCCACTCCCCATATGTGTCTACTCAGGGTGCTGGGACAGTGGTCACCCCTGGGGGTGACGGGGTCCAGGCAGAGGGTCAGGAGCAGAGGCTGAGCTGGGGCTTAGAAGGGGACAGTGCGGGCCAGGGAGACAAAGGACACCCATCCGAGAGGCAAGAGGAAATGAGAGGGGGTCACCCAGACCCCAGGAGAAAGCACAGTAGTCCCCCAGCTCAGGGTCCAGGGCGTGTGAGGAGGGGCGGATCTGTACAGGTCATGCATTTACTCCCACAGGACTGCTCAGGAAACCATCCCTCTCGGCCCAGCCGGGGCCCCTAGTGTCCTGGGGAGAGAACGTGACCCTGGAATGTCATTCTGAAATCTGGTTCGATACCTTCTACCTGTCCAAGGAGGGGTCACCTGCTCCTCCCCAGCACATTCATCTGCAGGACACAGCTGCACCTTATCAGGTCAACTTCAGCTTTAGTCCTGTGACCTCAGACCATGAGGGGAACTACAGGTGCTACGGCTCACAGAGCACCTCCCCCTACGTGTTGTCACAGCCCAGTGACCCCCTGGAGCTGCTGGTCTCAGGTGAGGGGCCCCAGCCCTGTGTCGTCATGCCCAGAGAGTCCTGTCAACAGGGAAGTGTTAGGCTGGGACGGGAGTGAGGGCATCACAGAAGGAGGGGAGCCGGTGAGCGCCTGGGCGGCTTGGTCAGTTAAGGGTCTGACTTCAGCTCAGATCATGATCTCACAGCTGGTGAAGTTAAGCCCTGCGTTGGGCTCTGTGCTGACAGCTCAGAGCCTGGAGCCTGCTTCACAATCTGTCTCCCTCTCTCTCTGCTCCTCCCCTTGTCTTTCTCCCTCTCTCTCAAAAATAAATAAACCATTGGGGCACCGGGGTGGCTCAGTCGGTTAAGTGTCCAACTTCAGCTCAGGTCATGATCTCACACTTCGTGGGTTCAAGCCCCGTGTCGGACTCTGTGCTGACAGCTCAGAGCCTAGAGTCTGTTCAGATTCTGTGTCTCCCTCTCTCTCTGACCCTCCCCTGCTCACGCTGTCTCTCTCTCTCTCAAAATAAATAAAAAACATTAAAAATTAAAAAAAACATAATAAATATTAAAAATAAAAGAAGGGGGAGCAGCCAGAAGGGTAGATGGGAACCCCGGCTCTCAGAGAGACGGTTGGGCACCTCCTTCCCTGCCTCCCACCTGCCCGCCGAGGCCCTGACGGAAGGAGGACTAAGGCCCAGCACCCATCCCCTCCAGTCTCCAGTCCGAGGTGTTCCTTACCCACAGACACCAACACGAGGGTGGGGGACTAGCAGAGGCTTGGATCCTGGGGGACCAAGATCACCATCTCTGCATGGCTTGTGTCAGGGTGACCCCAGGGTTCTGGGGGCTCTGAGTCTGGACCAGATGCAGAGGGAAAGGTTGGCTCCCACCTGGGGAAGGAGCGCCCTGAAGTGGGGAGCACAGAGCACCACCCTTACCTCCCTGTCCTGGTCCCCAGGAGGTTCTGAGGATGCACCAGTCACCCCATGGAGGGGTAAGTGGGGTCTCTGTGGGGGGTTGCGGGTGGGAGGAGCTCCGTCTAGGCTTGCCTCAGCCTCTTCCTGAGATTATGACCTGAGAAGCTCCTTCTCACTGGGCCAAGTCCTCCAATTGCAAAGGGCAAGAAGGTGGCTGGCCTGTGTGCGGGGTGGGGCGGGGCCGTGGGCACACACAGGAGGTAATGGAGTTAACCCCCCCAGACGGCAACGGTGGCTCAGCCTGAGAGCGGCTGTGCAGTGGGGGAAAGAGCAAGGCTTGGAAGTCACAGCCCCAGGTTCAGACCCCAGCTCTGCTTCTCCCCAGCTGTGGGATCCTGGACAAGTCCGTCCCTCTCCGAGCCCCATGGCTAACAGTGAACACAGCAGGCCTCTGGCCGCCTCCCTCAGGGCCACTGTGAGATTCGGGTGAACGCGCTCAGGGCTCTGGAAGGGCAGAGCCCTCTGCCTGCCCCTGCAGAAGCACATGCACACAGCACATCCACACAGGCCACCGCAGGGGGTGTCAGGCCTGTGCACGGCGGGAGACGGATCTGGGCTTGGAGGGGGTGGGGACTGGGTTTGGTGGACAGGTCTGCGCTCTGGTGTTCTGCTTGGGTGTGGGGGTGGTTAGGGGACAGCGTGAAAAAAAGTCCAAAATCCCAGCAGGGAACCCACAGCCCGGGTTCCAGTCCCAGCCCTGCCGCCTCCATGCTGGGCCACCTGGGACACATGATCAGCCTCCCTGTGCCTCAGTTTCCTGTCTGTGGAGTGGGTGAGCGGGGCGACAGTCCCCTGCTACGTAATCCTTGACAAGGTCGGAGGTGAATGCCCAGAGCCCCGCACGTGCCTGGCACACAGTAGGCGCTCAGCTAAACCGCATCACCGGCTCATTCGCGGTGTGCCTGTGCCCAAGGTCTCACCTGGTACCTGTACGTCCTCATCGGGGCCGCGGGGGCCTTGGTGCTGCTGCTCTGCCTCCTGGTCGTCCTCCTCGTCCGTCGCCGGCGTCGGGGCAAAGGCAGGAAGCTGGGTGAGAAGGGACGGGGTGACCAGCCCCAGGGGGTGGTGACTCTCCCGTGGGTGAGGGTGGCTCAGGGTACCAGCCAGAGGGACACCAGACGTGGGAAAGGCCAGCGTAGAAAAACTCCAGCATCGCCCAGTGAGAAAGTCTGGAGAGGAGTACATGTGAGCATACGTGTAAATATTTTAATTTTTTGCCTTCTCAAATTTGTGAAATGCTTGAGAACACATCCGAGTTTTGTTTTTTATCATTTAGAACTGCTTCCTTTAGAATTCTATATGGTGACGGGAGGGGATTATAATCTTTCCAGTTCTGAGACCCTCAGTTTAAGGCAGGCCCAGGGGAGGGTTCCAGGGTGGGGAGCCGGAGGCTGATTCCAACTTCCCGCAGCAGCCGCAGTCCCAGCGCCTGAGGACAAAGGCCTGCATGAGAGGTAAGACCTCGCCGAGAACCCACTCCCCCCAGCCGGTGGGCCCTCACTGCCCCTAACAGCCCTGTCTCCTCCCCAGCTCCGGTCCCAGTGCCGCCAACGCTGCCCAGGATGAGAACTTGTGTAAGGGGAAGCTTGGGGCCACCCTGGGAGGAGGCGGGCCCAGGGAACGTGGTGGGCAGGGAGGCGGGGACGGTGGCAGAGGGTTCTGGGCTTGGGCGTGAGACCAAGAGACTGGGGGACCAGAGACTGACCCTCTCTGGGCTCCTGCCATTTAAGATCTCAAGGGATCTTGGCAAGAGATGGGACCACCTTGTTCTGTCCCCACCAGATGCCGTCATGAAAGACATAGAGCCTGAAGGGGACAGACAGCTGGACAGCCAGGTGGGCTCCCCGTGGTCCTGACCAGGGCACCCGTCTCCCTGTTCATGTGGTAAATCCAGCGAACACTCCACCAGGCAGCCGGCAGCCTCTGCCTTCTGAAAGCACGCCCACCGCTCTCTGGGTGGCTGCAACCCCAGGGCCCTTAGTCTCTTCTGATGCTGAGCTGTTGGACACTCAGGTCAAGGGGGCAGAGCTGGAGTTTAGGGCTGTCTGTGCCCTGCACAAAGGGCTGAAATCCAGGCCCTGGGCCAGTAGAGGCCCAGAGAAGGCACCTCCTAAAATCCAGAGTGGTCCTACAGCTTAGCTTAGTCCTCGGCTTTGTCTTTCTGCATCTGTCCCACCCATGGCCATGGCTGTTCACATGATTCACCCTGGCCAACAGGCTGAACCCCCCGTGGGGGCACGAATGGCCTGTCCGCCCACATTGAAGGCCCACGCTCAATTCCTACCTCCAGCCTCGTCCTCCCCCAGCACTAGATTCCAGTGGTCACCCATCCATGTACCCGCTCCGTGTCCGGGCCACAGGCATTTTGACGTCAAGTCCTCCTTCCCCACAGATAACAGGCTCAGGGAGAGCAAGACTGGGCTCAAGACCACCCCTCACTGTGTCTAACAAGGCCCTTAGACCCCCAGGGGGCGCATCCTCCCCTCCCTAGGCCTCAGGCTTTCTTCTGCCCCAGCCATGTGCCTTCCTTCTCCTTCTGCTCCAGGCTGTGGTTTCTGAAGACCCTCAAGATGGGACCTATGCCCAGATCAACTGCTTCGTTTCTGAAGACCCTCAAGATGTGACCTATGCCCAGCTCAATTGCTTGACCCTCAGGCGGGAGACCAGCGGACCCCCTTCCTCCCAAACAGAGGACCCCCCAGTAGAGCCCAGTGTGTATGTGTCTCTGGCCATCCGCTAGCCCAGGCAGGACCCACATCCCACACTCCAGGGGTCTGGAAGGTCTCCTGCAGGAGCCTGGACGGCAGAGGAGCTGCCCAGCGAATGCTACCTGACCCTAGGCAGCCTGGAGACGAGACAACTACTGGGACCCGGTGGAAACTTCTAGAAATTCCCATTACACAGCTCATCTTACAGTTCCTATAAAGGGACCCTGCCCACTACAAGGATTCCACCCTAAGTGCCAAGACCACGAATTAGTAAGTGCCAACATGGGGTGGGGGAAGGGCAGGGCCTACCAACCAGCACTAGGATGCAAGGACTCAGGACCTTCCACAGGCTCCATGGCAGGCAGGCAGCCTCCCAGGACCCCAGGGCCATCACTGAAGCTGGGCCCTTTCAAGGGAGCGGAGCCCAAAGCCACAGGACTGACTCATGCAGCAGCTGCAGCCCAGGAGCCATTGCTCAATGCCAAGGGCCTCTCATTTCCTGAGACCAAGGCCCTTCTTCCCCCTCCCAAAGTAGAGGAAAGGGAAGCCCAGCTCCCTCCTGGCCAGGAGTGTTCAGACTCCAGATGCAAGGGGAGGGGAATGGAGCACCTTGAATGTCCCTTCCCACAGGCCACTAATTAGGACTTACCCACCTCTCAACCACACCAAAAGGAGCTGAGCCTGTGGATCCTCTCAAAGACTCCCTACCAAAAACCAACTACACTAGTTCATCTCCACCAGGGACCCCAGTTTCAGCTCTCTGCTCCCACCCCAATGTTAACCCCTGACCTTCACTTGCTACTTCCTGTTTGAAAAGGATTCCACCCCACCCCAATGCAAATAGCTGGCTTGGCAACACTGGTCTCCCCACAGAGATCAAGTGGGGTGTAGTTCCCCTGCCCCAACAAGGACCAACAGCTGGTAGGCTCCCCAGGCCCCTTTAAACAAAGGCAATGCTCCAAGTGTGAACTTGCTAGTTTGAGAAAGCCTGGTGAGGGAGCCAGCCTGGGCTTTTTCCCACCACAGAAACCTGTGTTCAGAGAAGGGAGACAAACCAATAAACACCAGTTCCAAAGGATTGATTCTGTTTTATTTTCCAACTAGAAAACTAGGCAATCCAGGGGCCCAGGGGGGAATGGGTGCGGTGGGCTCAATCCTCCTCCTCATCATCTCCGGCTCCAGCCCCACCCTGGCCCTTCTTGGCATTCTTCCTCTTCACGCGACCAGGGCGTCCGCCCCCGTATGGAGAGCGGAGGGAGAAGTCGATGTGCTTCTGGGAGTCCAGGCGGACAATGAAGGACGGGATGTTCACCACCTGCTTTCGGACCCTGGAGGGGGGATGGCAGGTGAGGGGATGGGGGACAGGACGCCAGCAAGATTCGAGACCCTACTCTCTGCTTGGACTCTGCATTTGGTAGAGTGGGTGCTGCCACCACCGTGACCCCACAGCACCCATGTGATCAGAAGAGTGTCAGCATCAGAGAGGACTTTCCGGTTTGTGTCTTACAGAAACAGAGACATTCACAAGGAGCCCCCACATGTGACCACAAAGTAAGGAGGTGACAATGGCAGCAATTCCAGGATCTGATCTTTAAACCTCAACTGTGCCAGCCGCTGAGCTTCAGCATCTAAAGTGCAGCTTCACAGTCCTAGCCGCCACCCAAGCCCATGTTCTCCGGAATCTAATGAAGGGCAAACAGAGCACTCAGAAGACCCTTCTGCCCTGAAAGCTGCCACCTGGAGCTGGCCACCCCCCCCCAACCCTGTGGTCCCCACAGTCACTTGAGCATCAAACCAGACTGAGCTTACCGAGTTAACATAGACATTGCGCAAGAACACAACAGCCACCAGGTGTGGGCCCAACAGACAGCTGGACCCACGAACCCACTCAAGCCAGCTGAGGCCCAACAACCTCTCAGCTGGGCTCACCCAGAGTGGTTACCTGTCCAGCTGCCTGCAGGCCTGTAGAAGCCTTCACAAGGTGTACGGCTCAGGCCGCAGTGACCCTTGCGCTGGGCTAGGGGGAGAATAAAGCTGTCCCCAGCACCCCATGAGCTCTTTGCTGAGGTCAATCTGTACCCTCAAGGTGTTCACACCTGTCACCTCCAAGGTCTGTACAGGAGGTAAGGACAGTAAACTCAGGAAGGGCAACCAGAAGGATGGGGTGTGGGAGTGACTCCAGGAGCCGAGGTGGTACCTGATATGGCGCTGGCGGATCAGCACACGGGCATGGTGGATGGACTTGGCCAAGCCCAGCTTGAAGACCTGGGTCTGCAGGCGCCTCTCTAAGAAATCTTCAATCTTCAGGCCCAAGATGTAATCCAGCTTCATCTTGCCCTCGTCCAGCACCCCAATGCGCACAAGTCGCCGCAGCAGAGCGTTACCTGTAAGGGAAGGAAGCACACATTCAGGTTTCTGGGCCACTTCGGAGCTCTCTACCATGGAGGTGGGACTGAGCGGAAATGATGTAGGATCCAACAGTGGCCACGGTGTGACTCCCACAATCGTCACGGCCACACTTGTCTTACCACGGAGGGCAGGTGACCACACACCACTTTGTTCTCTAGAACAAGGAGCAGACCCTTCCTGAGTCATCAGAGAATCCCAGAAGAAGACTTAACACCCCCCACAAAAGACTAAGGGCTGCTGTTGCTAACCATTATTCCCACAATGAAGCACAGTGGTCAAGACCTAACCTGCTAAAGTCAAGAAACCATTACTGTCAGTCAAATCTGAGGCTCAGCCACCTTCCCTGAAAATACAGGGCTGTCAGCACCTAGATTCTAGGCCCTAGAGAAGCCTCAGACTTGGCATGGTAAAGAATAGGTCATTTGCTCATCATCCTATCTGTGGTTTCTTGCTGAGAAATTATGGTGTGTTCATGCCGACAATTCATGGCACGCTGTCATGACCTTCTGCCGGTGACCCCCAGGTATACGCCTTGCAACTTGCCCACAGCTCCTGACCACTCCATGGTGGCCAGTCCTTAGGATCCTGGGGGGCAAACCCTGCCCCAGGGTTCACCGCTAAATAACACCCTGACACTGGGGGAAAAACCCAACTTTGTTTTTCATTAAAAAGGATGAGTTTCGGGGCGCCTGGGTGGCTTAGTCGGTTAAGCGTCCGACTTTCGCTTGGGTCACGATCTCGCGGTTCGTGGGTTCGAGCCCCGCGTCGGGCTCTGTGCTGACTGCCAGCTCAGAGCCTGGAGCCTGTTTCAGTCTGTGACTCCCTCTCTCTCTGACCCTCCCCTGCTC
>NW_024080867.1:757267-855521 GCF_003009895.1 Hyaena hyaena
CGACGCGGGGCTCGAACCCACGAACCGCGAGATCATGACCTGAGCGAAAGTCGGACACTTAACTGACTAAGCTACCCGGGTGCCCCGAACGTCTGACTCTTAAATTTGGCTTAGGTCGTGATCCCAGCATTTGTGGGATTGAGCCCTGCAGCCACCTGCGGGCTGACAGCAGAGCCTGATTGGGAT
Organism: Hyaena hyaena; assembly: GCF_003009895.1. NCBI lineage: Eukaryota > Metazoa > Chordata > Mammalia > Carnivora > Hyaenidae > Hyaena > Hyaena hyaena. The sequence goes on from NW_024080867.1 coordinate 757,454, forward strand.
TCTCTCCCTCTCTCTGCCCCTCCTCTGGCTCATGGTCTCTCAAAAATAAAGGGAACTGCAAATCAAAACCGTGAGGTCACCTCACACCTGCCAGAACAGCTAGCCTCAAAGACAAAAAATAGAGCCTGCAAAGATGTAGGGAAAGGGAACCCTCATGCACTGTTGGTGGGAAAGTTAAATTGGTGCAGCCAGTCTGGAAAACAGGATGGAGATTCCTCAGAAGTGAAAAAGAGAATTATGATGACACAGCAGTGTCACTTCTGGGTGTTTATCCAAAGAAAATGAACACGCTAACTGGGAGAGCAGCTCCTCCACGAGGCCACAGTATTATCTGTGGTAGGCAAGGCACGGAGACAACTAAGTGTTCACTACGTGGTGGAGAGGCTGAAAGATGCACCATGCATATAGCAGGCTATCCCTCAACCATGAACAATGAGGTCTTGGCACCGAAACACAGACAGACCCCAAGGTCCATGCTAAGTGGAATAAATCAGGCAGTCCGTGATCTCACTTATACACGGAATCCACATAAAGCCACCATCATCAAGAACATCCCAAGTTCAGACTCAGAGAGCACATCATGGTGGTTTCAGAGGCGCAGAGGCAATGGGTAAAGGCGGTCAACAAGTATAATTCCAATTAGAATACTTACCATGTACGAGAAAGTTGCCAAGAGAGCACATCTTTAAGACTTTATTTCTAAAGAAACAGGCACCTCACATGAGGCTGGAATTCACAACCCTGAGGTCAAGAGTAGCTGCATCAAGAGAGTACATCTTAAAAGTTCTCATTACAACAAAGTTTTTTTGTTTAAATCTTTAATGTCTTATTTATTTCTCAGAGTCACCATGAGCAGGGCAGGGTCAGAAAGAGGGAGAGAGAATCTGAAACAGGCTCGAACTCATGAACCATGAGATCATGACTTGAGCTTAAGTTGGATGCTTAACTGAGCCACCCAGGCACCCCAAAAGCTTTTTTGTTAAAGGTAGATGGTGAGAGAGAAACGAGATCACTTACCGTGACCATCTCATGGTACACAGAAATACTGAATCATGCTGCACATCTGAAAACCACATGTGGTCTGTGAATTTTACCTTGGTTAAAAAAAAGATATTATTCCAGGGGCACCTGGGTGGCTTAGTCGGTTAAGCGTCCGACTTTCGCTCAGGTCATGATCTCCCGGTTCGTGGGTTCAAGCCCCGCGTCGGGCTCTGTGTTGACTGCCAGCTCAGAGCCTGGAGCCTGTTTCAGTCTGTGACTCCCTCTCTCTCTGACCCTCCCCTGCTCATGCTGTCTGTCTCTCTCCTAGAAATAAACATTAAAAAAAAAAAAAAAAAGGTATTATTCCAAAAGATACCCACACACAAATAACCAGTTTGGGATTATCTACCAACTAGGATACTTTTTGCCTTTTTTGTCCTTACGCTAGAGAACAGAAACTTGACAACAATCCAAAACTTACAATCTTTTTAGAGATTTCTATGTAAAATAAACCACTATCATTTAAAAAATGTTATTTCCTATTTACTATTAAAACCATAAACACGTCCTTAAAGAAAGAAGTGGGCCGGCCATTCCATCAATGCCAGGACAGCCGTATCTAGGTATAATAAACTTCGGAGGCGGTGAATTAATTTTGCACCTAGTCCCACCCCAGCATCCACAGGGGAGGGGATTCCTGAATTTCTTGATCACGTGATCAATTGGTGATGCTTAAACATGCTCCAGACCTTTCTCAACGTCTAATATGCCTGAGCACCCAAGCCTAACAATGAGGGCTCAAATATAAAAGCGGTTTCCTTCTTAGGAAACTGGGAGAGAAATCAAGCAAGTGATCTGACTGAAAATTTAGAAAAAAGACAAGCAGGATTCCCAGCCACCCTCCATCCGGCTTTTCACCATAAATCAAGTTTCCCTAAACTCAAGCACACAGCAGTGTCAAGACAGCTGTGAGGCAGCCAAAACACAGAACAAGCAAACTGCACAGTATGTACAGTTTACTGATAGAAGCTTTTGGAATATTCAAGCTATTCCGGGATCATCAGTTATCTGACTTTTTTTCACATTCAGATACTCTTTTCAACTGTTGGTCATGTATTCTAATCCCCATCAGGAGTTCACCTGGACTCTGGGGCATGCCCTCCAGACCGAGAGGCTCACCTGTAGAATGGTAATATCATAAACTACCCCTACGAAGCTCGGAAATCCTCATAAAATTCCAGCTACTTTAATTATTGTTGCCATCTTACAATCTGAGATCCTACATCTTACAATCCTAAAGCTGACTGAATCAGCCGTTGCTCTGGGAAGGTGGTCAAGTTCCCAATAATCTGCATTCCCTCCGTAAATGATGGCCCCACAGGCCTTTGGGAAAGACCGCTGACCACCCTATAAAAGCAGACGATGCTTGGTGAGCCCGGCGTCACACGCCTACGGAAAATTGGGATATGGATCCAGACCCATTTTTCCCACGGATGACTTCCACTCAGACCCAAGGCCAGAGGCAGGCTCCCCCGGCGCCCCGCGGGCTGGTGCATGCTCCCTCACCTTCGAACAGCCGCCGCGGGTCCTTCTCGTCCAGCGTCAGCAGCTCCCGGGCAGCCTTGCGGATCTTGGCCAGGGTGAACTTGACCCTCCAGACCTCACGTTTGTTGCGGAGCCCATACTCGCCTGCGAGGAGAAGAGTCTGGCTGCTAGGGGAGCGGGCTCAGGCCCATGGCCTAGCGCAAACGCAGCCCAGAAGTCCCGTAAATCGTCCCCACTCTGATGGCAGAGGACTCTCCCGCGAGAACACCAGCGGCACGTGTGCGGCCTCACCTACGCGCCAGTCTAGCCCTCCCCGACCCGGAAGTAGAAACCCGGGTCATGCCACTCACCGATCAGCTTCAATTCTTGGTCGAGGCGGGATTTCTCGAAGGGCCTCCGAGGAGTCACGTAAGTTTTCCGACAAACCCAGCTCCGGGCCACCGGCATGTTGGCCGCGAATGCCCGTGTGCGCCTGCGCGGGACAAAAAATCCGGGCCTGTGAGGCCCGCGCGCGGCACCTGCGCAGTCCCACGAGGCCGCCGCAGCCTCGCGAGAACCGTCCGCGACGCCCCCAATGCCGGCGCGACCCGCGCTCCGCACTCCCGTTCAACTACCTTCGACCTTCTTAACATACTCTTCTAATGTCGGAAGGTCTTTACGCCCCTGCAAACCACACCCTGGTCAGGGAGCCGGACAGCCGAACAAACCTTACCGTGATCTCCGAGAACTGGCAAAGAGAAGCACACGCCGCCCGGCCCCGCTTTTATACCAACGCCGCTGCCTGGTGACGTCAGCTCGCACGCCGACAGCCTGCGAATCAGAAGAGGCGGTGCCGAGCGGAAAAGCAGTCGAGAGGACAGGTAGGGCTAGAGCGTCAAGCTGAGCTTGAGGTCCGTGCCTGACGGGATCGCAACGCCAATCCCCGGTGAAGTAAGGACATCCTGCGGACCCTGGCGGTGACCTAACACGACCCGCTAGGCGGCTTCTGAGTGGCGATGTCCGTCTTCTGGGCTGCAGCCACCCCATCTCTAGGATTATAGGCACACCTGGGAATATTGGGGAGTTAATTCCAGACCACCAATAGGGGAATGTGGCAATAAAGCAAATCGAATTAATTTTTGGTGTTCTAGTGGGTGTAAAAGTTCTGTTCATACTATACTGTGGTCTATTATGTGTGAAATAGCATTATGTCTGTAAAAAAAAAAAAAGTACATACCTTAATTTTAAAATACTGGGGTTGGAGCGCTTGGGTGGCTCGGTCGGTTAAGCCCTCGACTTCAGCTCAGTCATGATATCGCGGTTCGTGGGTTCGAGCCCCGCGTCGGGCTCTGTGCTGACGGCTCAGAGCTTGGAGCCTGTTTCGGATTCTGTGTCTCCCTCTCTCTCTGACCCTCCCCTGCTCGCACTCTCTCTTTCTCTCTCTCTGTCTCTCTCTCACTCTCTGTCACTCTCTCAGAAATAAATGAAACATTAAAAAAGAAAAAATTTAAAATACTGAGGCTCTCGGGTGGATCAGGTTGATTGAGCATTCCACTCTTTCTGGGTCAGGTCATGATACCAGGATCATGGAATTGAGCCCCGGGTCAGGCTTGCGCTGAGCACGAATCCGGTCTGAAATTTTCTCTATCTCTCTATCCCTTCTCCCTATCGTGCGTGCTCTGTCTTTTTCGAAAAATAAAATCTTAAAAACAAAACAAAACAAAATTTTATTCCTAACAAACGTTAACCATCATCTGAGCCTTCAGTGAGACTCAGCCCTTGCGTAGGTGGAGGGTCTTGCCTCCATGTTGGTGGCTGCTGACTGGTCAGGGTATTGGTTGCTGGAGATGGAGTGACTGGCAACCTCTTGAAGATGTCAGCAGGGAGTGTCGCCTGGGTGGCTCAGTCCGTTAAGCGTTCGACTTTGGCTCAGGTCATGATCTCACAGTTCTGGGTTTGAGCCCCACGTCAGGCTCTGTGCTGACAGCTCGGAGCCTGGAGCCTGCTTTGGATTCTGTGTCTCTCTCTCTTTCTGACCCTCTCCTGCTCATGCTCTGTCTCCCTCTCTCAGAAATAAATTAAAAAAAAAAAAAAAAGTCAGGGGCACCTGGGTGGCTCAGTCAGTTAAGTATCTAACTTCAGCCCAGGTCATGATCTCCCGATTCAGGAGTTCGAGCCCCACATTAGGCTCTGGGGTGACAGCTGAGAGCCTGGAGCCTGCTTTGTATTCTGGCTGGCTGTCTCTCTGTCTCTCTCTCTGCCCCTCCCACACTTACAGTCTGTCTCTCTCTCTCTCTCAAAAATAAATAAACATTTAAAAAAAATGTCAGCAGGGAAGTTTTCCACATCAATTGACTTTTCCTGTTGCAGTTTCTCTACAGCAGGCGATGCTGTTTCATACCATTTTACCCAAGTAGACTTCTTTCAAAATTGGAGTCAATTCTTTCAAATCCCGCTGCCTTACTAAATTCATGGGATAGTCTCCATCCTTTGTTGTCATTTCCCTGGTATTCACAGCATCTTCCCCAGGAGTCGGTTCCATCTGAGGAAACCGCTTTCTTTGCTCTTCCTTCAGAGGTGAGTCTTCATCCATTACAGTTTTATCGTGAGAGCGCAGCAACTTATTCCCATCTTCAGGCTCCACTTTTTAAAATTTTTTTTAATGTTTTATTTATTTCTGAGAGAGAGAGAGAGAGAGAGAGCAGGGGAGGGCGAGACACAAGGGGAGATACAGAATCTTAAACAGGCTCTGAGCTAGCTGTCAGCACAGAGCGTGACGCGGGGCTCAAACCCACGAACCGGGAGATCGTGATCTGAGCTGAAGTCATAGACTTAACCGACTGAGCCCCCCAGGCGCCTCGCAGGCTCCACTTCTAACTGAGGTTCTCTTGCTGTTTCCACCACATCTGCAGTTACGTCCTCCACCAAAGTCTGGAACCCCTCACCGTCATCCATGAGGGTCATAATCAGCTTCTTCCAAACTCCTGTTAATGTGGATATGTTGACCTCTTCCCATGAATCCTGAACGTCCCCAGTGGCATCTAGAATGCTGAATCTTTTCCAGAAGCTTTCAGTTGACTTTGCCCAGATCCATCAGAGGAATCTCTGTCTGCGGCAGCTACACACTTAAGAAATGTATCCCTGTACTGCTAAGACTTGAAAGTTGAAATTACTCCTTGATCCGCGGGCTGCAGGATGCGTGCTGTGTGTACAAACAGGAAAACAACGTGCCTCTCGTGGTGCGTCCCCCTCGGAGCTCTAGGGCGGCCAGGTGCGTCGTCAGCGAGCAGTCACGTTTTGAAAGGATCTTTTTTCCTGAGCAGCAGGTCTCCGCGGTGGGCTTAGAATATTCAGTAACCCCGCTGTCAGCAGGCGTGCTGCCCTCCAGGCTCCGCTGCTCCGCTTCTGGAGCACAGGCAGGGGTTCGGCGACAGTCTTCAGGGCCCTGGGGCTTCCAGAGCGGTCACTGAGCACTGACTTGCACCTAAGGTCACAGCTGCCTTCGCCCCTAGCAGGGCTCGGCCTGTGCTCGGAAGCTCTGAAGCCAGGCGTCGGCCTCCCGTCTCTGGCGATGAGAGCCCTACGTGCATCTGCTTCCTGCAGGAGGCGGTTGTGTCGACCCCGGGAACCTGTTCGGTGTCGCCACCTCCACGCGGGGCCCCAGCGAGGCCTGGAAAACCTGCTGTGGCTTCTCCATCAGCACGTGCTGCTTCGCCTTGCATTGATGTTGTGGAGACGGCTTTCCTTCAGCCTCCTGAGCCACCACTGGCGGCTTCAGCCCGGTCTTCTGCAGCCTCCACGCCTCTCTCAGCCTTCACAGGACTGAAGGGAGTCAGGGCCTTGCCCGGGAGCAGCGCTTCCAACATCCTTCACGAACTCCTCCTTCGCATTTGCACCCTCCTGTCTGGCACCACAGGCCCAGCTTCTGGCCTGCTCGGCCTTCGACACGCCTTCCTCTTGGAGCTTACTCACTTCTCGCTTACTCTGATTTACAGGGAGAGACGCGTGACTCTGCCTCTCGCCAGGACACTCGGAGCCACTGCAGGATGTCGACGGGCCTGATGTCACTACTGTTGTGTCTCCGGGAACAGGGAGGCCCAAGGAGAGGGAGAGAGATGGGGACGGCCGGTCGGTGGAGCGGTCGGAACACACACACACACAACATTTATTAAGTTGCCGTCTTAGGAGGGTGTGGTTCGTGGCGCCCCAAAACAACGACAATGGGGACATCAAAGATCGCTGTTCACAGACCACCAACACAAATATAATAATCATGATAAAGCTTGAAGCACTGGGATAATTACCAAAACGTGACCCAGAGACACGAAGTGAGCAAATGCTGTTGGGAAAAACGGCACCAGTATATTTGCGTGATGCAAGTTTGCCCAAACCTTCAGTCTGTAAAAACCACAGTGTCTGTGCAGCGCCATGAAGAAGGTGTGACAAGAGGAAACGTGTGTCTATTGTGTGTAATTCAAACTTCTCCCAACTCTTTGTGGGCTCTGGGAATTAATGTAACACCTCAATTTATCCACATTTCTTTATTTTATTTTTTAAATTTTATCTCAATCCAAGTTAGTTAACATATAGTGTAGTAATGGTTACAGGAGTAGAACTTAGTGATTCATCACTTACATAGAACACCCAGTGCTCATCATTTATCCGTATTTCACAATACATGAACATCACTGGATGATACATCCAGTAACATCCCCAACCAGATGGTGATCATCTGCTTCCACTGCCTCAGTCTTTGAAATAACGTGCATGCAGCCCACGCTCAGAAGGGAGAGGACCCTGCAGTTTGCCCCTCTGCCCTGTGCTCTCCTGGCGCCCCCAACCCGCTCTCCCCATCCTCATGGCCCCCAAAGTGGACGTCTGAAATGCAATTGATTTATATATATCTTAATGTTTGTTTATTTTCATGAGAGAGCGAGCATGAGTGGGGAAGCGGCGGCGGGGCGGGGGGGCAATCCCAAGCAGACCCTGCTCTCCGATGTGGAACTTGAACCCATGAACAGTAAGATAATGACCTGAGCCAAAACTGAAGATTCAGAGGCTTAATCAACTGAGCTCCCTCAGGCACACCCAGAAATGCAATTCATTTTTGGACATTTATGCTGTGTCCAGTGACATTGCATTAATCCTTTACAGATTAGAATGTTGAATCTTTTTTTTTTTTAATTTTTTTAACATTTTATTTATTTCTGAGAGAGACAGAGAGAGAGAGAGAGAGACAGCGTGAGCAGGGGAGGGTCAGAGAGAGAGGGAGACACAGAATCTGAAGCAGGCTTCAGGCTCTGAGCGGTCAGCACAGAGTCCGACACGAGGCTTGAACCCATGGACTGAGATCATGACCTGAGCCAAAGTCGGACGCTCAACCGACTGAGCCACCCAAGCACCACACTGTTTCTTCTTTTAATGTTTGAATTGTATTGATTGATTTTGAATATGAAACTCACCAGGCATTCCTGAAGAAAAAAAATACCTGCATGGTCATGATATGTTACCTGTTTTATAAATCGCTGAACCTCGTCCGTGGATATTTTGTTTAGAGATCTATACCCGAGTCCCCGCGACAGAGCTCACCGTGATTTTCCCATTTTGTAGTTTCCTTGTCAGGTTTTCATGTTAATGTTTTTCTGCCCTGATAAAATGTGTCAAGGGAGCATTCCTTTTTTCTATGTTCTCTGGGGAAGCCTGTGTAAGCTTGGTATGCATATGAGTGTTGTGTTCATTTGTGTGTTCACATGTGTGCTCATGTGTTTGTGCATGTAGGTGTGTCCATATGTCCACATGTGCATGTATGTGTTCACTGGTTCTTGTGTGTAAGTGTATTCCTATGTTCATGTGTGTAGGTGTTTCTGTGTGTGTGCTCAAGTGTGCCTTCCCATGTATGTAAGCCTGTCCTGGTATCTATGTGTGCATGTGTTTCTGCATATATGTGTTGATGTGCTCACATGTATGTTCACATTTTTGTGTATATGTGTGTGTTCACATGTTTCTGTGCGCTCACGTGTTCGTGTGTATGTAGGTCTGGCTGTGTGTATGCATGTGTATTCACATGTTTGTATGTGTTCACATGTTCACGTGTTATGTAGTCTGTCCATGTGTCTGTGTGTGTTCATGTGCATGTAGGTGTGTCCACGTGTCTCTGTGTGCATATGTGTTAACATGTTTGTGCATATATGTGTCCTTGTGTTCAAATGTTGTGCACACTCACATGCATGTAGGTGTGCCCATGTGTCTGTGTGTTCATGTGTGTTCACGTGTTTGTGTGTATATGTGTATGTATACGTGCCTGTGTGTCCATATGTGTGTTTGCATGTTCACATGTAGGTAGGTGTGTCCATGCACATGTGTGTGTATTTCATGAATGCATCAGTGTTTGGAAGCATTCGCCAGTCACACTTTCCAGACTCAGTTCCCTTTGTGGAAAAAACTTTAATTGTGTATTCAGCATACTTTATCCATACAGCAATTAGAGTTTCTATTTATTCCTATTCCATCATTTTGGTAAGTTGCATTTTTAAGGATTTTGTCCATTTCCTCTACGTTTTCTAATGTATTAGCATTAAATCATTCATAATATAAATATAAGTAACAAAAATAAATGTAATACATTCTGTGATGTATTTAAAGTCTATAGGATGTGATTCTGTCCTCACAATGATAATGTGTGCCCTCTCTCTCTCTACCCCTCTCTCTGTCTGTCTTTCTTGGCATTGTGGCTAGGACTTATGAAAGTGTTTTCAAGAATGAACATTTAGGACTTTATTGATTATGCTCTATTTTTGTTTGTCCTCATTAGTAGGTATTCTTATTGCTAAAATTTCCTTCCTTCTACCTTCACTAGGAATAATTTGCTATTTTTTTCTATTTCTATTCTATTGGTACAGTAGTTTGGATCATGACTTTTTAGGCTTTTTCTTTTCTAATGCCTTCGTTCCTGGTTCTAAATTTTCCTGTGGCACAGGTCTGATGTGTAACATTTACATTATCATTCAGTGTAAACATTCTCCCATTTCCATTTTCGTTTTCTCACTTCATTCGTGGATTATTGAGAAGTCCGTTGCTTTATTTCCAAATACAGGCGCACAGCTATGTTTGATGGCAGAATCCGGTGGCTCCCAGAGGGTCCCACGGGTTCCTACTGGTCTATGTTAGGAGTCCAGGCTGGCTGGGGCCATCAGGTGGCCTGTGGGCAGTTCCTGTGCCTCCTGCGGTCCCTGCGGTCCCCTCCCTGGAGTGTGGCGTGCGGGTCCTTCCTGGGCTAGTGGATGGCCAGAGCAGCATACACACTGGGCTCTTCTGGGGGCTCCCCGAATTGGGAGGAATGAGGTGCACTCGTCTCCCGTCTGAGTGTCAAACGGTTCAGCTGAGCGTAGGTCACATCCGGGGGGGCGTCAGATGCAGTGGCCTGCAGTGGGGGGGGGTGAGAGGGAGGTGTGTGGTTGGGGTGGGGGTGGGGAGCCTGGGAGCCTGAAGGACCTACCTGACTGTCCATCTGCCTGTCTTGCTCTTCTTGTCTGTCTTCTGTGTCTGGCAAGTCCCCCAACAGGGGGGAAGGAGAACTGGCCAGTCCCCGACTGAGTCTTCATCTTGAGTGGCTCACCTGGGCATACGTCATTCCTTGGGGGTCTGCATCCTGTGTGTTCCGCTGGAGGCAGACAGTGAGAGGGAGATTTGTCTCCTTGATTCCACTCAGTGGCCTCAGTGAATTTTCCACACTGTTGCCAGAGCCGCTTAGGTCAAGTTCCTGGTGGACTCTTGAGGGACTTCCTGAGCCTTGGGGCATCTGGATGCTTTCTAGGGCTCAGAATCTATTCCTGACACTGTTTCCTGCTCATTTGGCTCCCATCACATGGCCTGTCTTCCCCCATCTTCCTGAAAAAGCATGTTGCAGCCTCAGGACCTTTGCACCTGCCACCCCCAGCTCTTGCTTTCCTTTCCTTAGCCACACTCTGCACTCAAGGACACTGCCCACGTCCTTGCCCACAAGGGGAGCTCGCAGAGTGTGGGTCACATTTGCTCACTGTTGTGCCTGCAGCACTAGGTGGGGCCTGGTACACAGTGGGCCTCTGTGCACGTTTGATGGGCAAATGAATGAAGGGGCCTAGAGACCTGCGGGCGATTCCTTTGTTCATGCACCCTCTTGAGACCTGGGCATGCCCCCCAACAACCAGGAGTCAGACAGCCGAGAGGAGGCAGTCAAGGGGGCAGGTAGGAGGCCCTTCGAGGTCACAGCCAGAGGAGCCAGGGTGCCCAGGGAGAGAGAGGCCGTCTGCGGGACACTGCTAAGCTGGGTGGTGTGAGGACCAGGCCTGTCCATCGGTTCAAGTTCGCACCGGGAGGGCCCTCGGGGTCTAGGGGGGCAGGGGGCTCACCCGCTGGTCCAGCTCCACACCCTCCTCAGGCTGTGTGTCTTGCACGGCAGCATCTGCTGGGCAGAGGGGGTGCATCTCTTGGCAAGGTCCCCTGAGCTCTCTCAGGGCGCAGACCCCACCCTCCCGGAAGGGGCGGTGGCGATCCAGGTGAGGGGCCGAGGTCACACAGGCCCCGCCCCACCCCCCAGGGCGGCCCCATTGCTCTCACAGAGGGTCTCCTCCTGGGCGGCAGCAGCTGGCCTGGAGCTGGGGAGGAGATGGAGAGGGGGTTAGGGGGCATAAAGGGCAGAAGGGTGGGGGTCTGGGGTCTTCGGGCACAGGTTACCTGTCCTGCAGGCCTCTGTCCTTGGGCTCCGGGTCTGCGGCCCCTGCAGGAAGTTGGGAATCAGCCTCGCCCTGGGCTGGGAAGTTAGGACCCCACCCCAGGCCCGACCCCTTCCTAGCTGATCCCGGGGGAGAGGGGCCCCTAGGACTCACCGCCTGCGCTTCCCCATCTCCCGACGCGGAAGCGGGGAAACACCTTACACTGGCGCCCGGGGCGGCCTTAGGGGTCTTCTCTCTAGACGCTCTGACGGGAGACTCTGCAGACCGTCTTCCTACGCCGGCCCTTCCCGCGGCTGGTGCCCCTCTGCCCTGCGCCGCCCTCACCCGCGGGAGGGTCCCCACCCCCTGGGGCTGGTCACCCCGTCCCTTCTCACCCGGCTTCCTGCCTGCGCCCCGACGCCGGCGACGGACGAGGACGACCAGGAGGCAGAGCAGCAGCGCCAAGGCCCCCGCGGCCCCGATGAGGACGTACAGGTACCAGGTGAGGCCTTGGGCACAGGCACACCGCGAATGAGCCGGTGATGCGGTTTAGCTGAGCGCCTACTGTGTGCCAGGCACGTGCTGCCTGCCCACCCACCCCACAGACAGGAAACTGAGGCCCAGGGAGGCTGATCACGTGTCCCAGGGGGCCCAGCGTGGGGGCGGCAGGGCGGGGACAGGACCGGGCTGTGGGCGCCCTGTGCTCTCCTCACGCTGCCCCCAGGCCGACACCAGCGGGGGCTCTGGGCTCCTCGTCTGCAGGCGGGTGTGTCCCAGCCCCTCTGTCTGGGGCTGAGGGTCCTTCCACATTCCCCTTATTACCGGAAGTCCCAGCCACTGTCCTCCCGCCCCTCCCCCACAGGGTCATCGTCACTGCCGCAGAGGGTCAGGCCCCCATAGGATCAGGACCTGGAGGGGCTTCCCCGTGAGCCCTCCTCTCCCAGGGGGTCGGAGCCACCATCAGAACTAAGGGGAAATCTAATCTGGGCACAGCTCTCTCCTTTACACGTGGGGAAACTGAGGCCCAGACCGGGGAGGGGGGTGTCCAAGCCAGTGTCTCAGAGGTGCCTGAACCGACGGCATGCCTCACCCCTGCTCCCATAGACCCACCCGCCTCCTCCTGACAGACCCTCACTTACCCACGGAGGCTCCTGGGGTCAGGAGAGGGGTAGGGGTGGGGCTTCCCGCCAAGCTGGGCCCCCACCCTCTTCCTGTGCCATGACCACCCCAGCCCTCCTCCCCCCACCCCTGGGCCCAGAGCCCCTGGCCTGGGGGTCGCCCTGGCCTCTCTGAAACCCCAGGACAGAATCCCCCGTGACTCACCAGCTGCTGAGCCGGGACCTGTGGGGGAGGGGCCGGGGTCTCCCGAGGGCTCTGGGGAAACAGGCCATAGCTGAGGAGAGGGCTCAGCTTCACAGTCTCCTCCCTCCTGTGCTCTGTGGCCCCAGGGCCCTCTTCCACCTCCTGGAGAATCCTGGTGACAGGGACGAGGGAAGGGGCAGGGAGGGAGGGGCCTGTGTCCCTCCTGAGCTCTGAGGGGTGGCCCCCCTGGTGACACTTCCCCAGAGCCCCTTCCGTCACGTCCACCCAGGGCTCTCCTGGGCACAGGCCCTGAAGTCAGCGCTGGGACACAGACGAGACAGGGCTGGGGCCTCACCTGAGACCAGCAGCTCCAGGGGCTCACTGGGCTGTGACAGCAGGTAAGGGAAGGCGCTGTATGAGCCATAGCACCTATAGGTCCCCCCCTGGGCTGAGGTCACAGGACTCATGGAGAATTCGGCCTGGTACTTCTGACCTCCGTTCTCTGATCTACGACGCAGGGGGGGGTCGGCCGCCCCCTCCTTGGACAGAAGGAAAGTGTCCACACGGCTCCAGTACTGACACAGCAGGGTCACGTTCTGTCCTGAGGCCACCGTGGGTCCCGGCTGCACCGAGAGGGAGGGCAAGGAGGACAGCTGTCCTAGAGAGAGGAAGGCGGGGGAGGGGCTGTCCATCCCTGTTCCCAACTGAGTCTGTCTGTCCTCTGAGTCTCTCCCTTTTCCCCTCCCATCTCTCTCTCTCTCTCTCTCTCTCTCTCTCTCCCTCTCTCTCCCTCCCTGGGGACCCCACACCCCTGGTCCCGGCCACCACCCCCTGGGGCACCCCCAGCACGACCTGTGCAGGGTCTGGGGCCCTGACTGAACCCGTGTCCCCTCACCTGTGACCAGGATGTCCAGGGGGTCACTGGGGGCCGACCACTCGGAGGAGAGGTTGTGTCCACCATAGCAGGTGTACCGGCCCCCATGGGATCTGCTCACTGGGCCCAGCGGGAAGTCGGCCCCAGAGAGCCCAGCCTGGGGCTGCCAGCCTCGGTGCTGGGGGGGGTCACCCGAGTCCTCCTTGTGCAGAGCGAACCTGTCATAGCCGACATCTGAGCGACACTGGAGGGTCAGGCTCTGTCCAGGGGACACCACAGGGCCCTGCGGGGTCAGGAGGGAGGGCTTCCTGGACACACCTGGGAGAAGACCGGCCGTGGATGGAGGGGTGGTTCTCCCCACACCTCCCTTCTCCATCCTGACCCCCGGTCTCCCTGTCTCTCACCCTCTGTGTCTCTGACCTGTGAGATCCCCGTGGGCCCCTCACCCCACCTCTCATCTGAGGCTCCCCTGGGAGCAGAGCCTCCATAGCCTGTCTGCTGCCTCCAACATGGATGGGAAAAATCAGACTCTCCTACCTGAGACCAGGAGGTCCAGGGCGTCACTGGGCCGTGACCACACCTGTGGGGAGTTGCTGTAATAGCCATAGCATCTGAACATCCACCTGAGCCCGGGGGTCACAGGACCCACTGGGAACAGGGCCTGGAACTGCCCACTGGTGTGTCTCTGGGAGTCCAGGGTCGAGGAGGGCCTGGGTTCTCCTTCCTTCATCAGGACGAACCTGTCGAATTTCTCCCATGAGGCACACTGGAGGGTCACCTTCCCTCCTGAGGTCACGACGGGGCTGGGCAGGGCTGAGAGACTGGGTTTGCCACGGGATCCTAGGAGAGGAGGAGGGGATGTTAAATGGGGCTCAGATCCCCCCATGGTGTCCCCAGTACAGGGCTGTGAAAAGGAGACTCCTTGAGAACAGACCCCCTCCCTGAGGGCAGAGCCTGGGGCTGGGACCCTGAGGGGCTCGCACCTGTCACCACCAGCTCCAGGGGGTCACTGTGGTCTGACCAGCCAGAGGGACTTAGATAGTGACAGCGATACCGTCCTGCATGTACATCTGTCATGTGTGGGATGGAGAACTTGGCCTTGTCCCTAGGCTCCAGTGGCTTCTGTCTGTACCAGGTCACATAGTGTCCCTCTTTATCCAGATAGAACTGCTGGGCCTCTAGGATCCCCTGACACCAGATGGTCACAGGTGTCCCCCAGGGGACCACAGGGCCTGGCTCAGCCCAGATGGTGGGTGTGGGGAGGGTCCCTGGAAGGAAACAGAGGCTGGATCACGAGACCTTCCCCACCCCCAGTTCCCAGCTCAGCCCCGAACCCCTAGGCATCCCCTCTCCATCCACCAAGAACTGTTGTTCTCTATCCCCAGATGCCTGGTGGGTGACCCCTGTCCCCAGTGAGGAGGCGGGATGGGACCCCTGGGGACACACTCACCTGCCTGTGCTTGGGTCCTGGGGCCCACACTCAGCCCTGCAAGAGAGTCCCTGTGAGAGGTTTGCCCCGAATCCTGAGCAGAACCCTCCTCCCCATGAGCCTCCTGTGCCTGGGGTCACTGGCAGCCCAGGGCTTGGTTGTGAGGCGGGTCCCTCCCAGACTAGGGGGTCCCCTCCCCTCCTGAGATCTCACCGAGGAGGAGCAGGGCCGTGAGGGTGGGGGTCATGGCATCACTTTGAATCTGGCTCTGCAGATGGAGGAACCTCGATGCCTGCAGGACAGACAGACACACAGGGTGTGTCCACTTGGAGGCTGGTCTGCTTGGTCATGGGGTTGTACGTCAGCAGCCCCACAGGAAGGGGAACAACCCGCCCCAAGGACCCAAGTGTGGTGTCCATGGTGGTGCAGCAAATGGACCCAAGACTTCCTGAGACGCCCCGTCCAGGTGAGATCACAGCACATCCTTCCCTCCTAGAGCCTCCCATATGGGACCTCCTTCATTCTCAGCCCATCCCCAGGGGTCCTCACCACACGGGATCCCCAGGCCCCAGAGAGGCTACAGGGGATGAGGATTGTTGTGGTCTCATGTCAGTGCAGACACAACTGGGACATTTCTGCATGGTCAGGTCAGGATCACCGAGGTGATGCACACAGAGGAGAAATACAGGGAAATGGGGAAGGAAATGCAAACCCTCTCTTGGCCCCACTGTGGGCTTTCTAACTCAGGCTTCACGGACTTTTCTATTTTCCTGTGTCATCGTCCACCCCCCCCTTTCCTGGGAACATGCCTGTGAGTCCCTCCTGCTTCTTCAGTGCCCCTCATTCCTGGGCCAAAGCTTTCCTAGCGATTCTGAGGTCCTGCCTATAAACTTTAGGGGACACTTGCATGGAGGTACAGGTCACATTTTGAAGGAAAACAGATCTTCACTGAAATATTCCTGGATCATCCACTGTCAGCATGACCTTGGGGGGTAATATCCTCTCTCTGAGCCTCAGTTTCCCCATGTGAAGCATTTTGTCCTGAACTGCAAACCCCAGGGTGGTTGTGGGGGTTTGATGCCCGTGCAGAGGAGTGAAGAGTCACTGTGAGTTTCCAGTCCAGGTGAGATGAGCCTGGGCTGCGTCCTGATGAGGTGATGGGATCCGGGGGTCAGACTCTGCAGTCAGCTGGCTGGTTGATGCACCCACTGGAGACCTTGTCTGATCTGAAAGCCAAGATGCCACTCACAGTATGCTGAAATATGCGGCCACGGACACATGCAGAGAAACGGGAAATGAAATTTCCAAAACTGGAGTCGGAACCACAGCAGGGAGCAGAGACCAAAGCCGAGTTCCCACCGGTGCCTGGGACCATGCAGGGGTCATAGGGAGGGATTTTCCATCCCTGTGGATCCCGCGAGACCCCACGTCTTCTCACGGGGAATTATCAGCACCCCGGGGACGGTTGGAAGCTGGGCTCCACTCCCGCAAGTTTCTGGCTGGAAATCTGGAACACGTGCTCCTGGTCCGGATGGACTAACCCGCCGTGTGCCCTCAAACAGACTAAATCTGGTGCTGTCAGCTATGGGCATCTGTCCCGCGTGGGTGTGCGTGTGTCCGAAGCGGACTCTCATGTCTGGATCAGACAGACTCAAGGTCCAGTCGGGAGAAATGTGACGGTTAATGCAGGGAAACCGCACAAAAAAGGATCGTGAGGCCAGAAGGGGCAGCTGCCCCACCGCAGCTCCCTGGTCAAGCATCAGCAATCACTGACCCGCAGAGGAATCCTCAACAGTACGGGGTCCTCAAATACAGGCCCGAACAGGGAATGCCCGCAGGAGGACGGACAGGTGGAAGAAGCCGTTGCTCACCCTCGAGAATTCCGTTCACCATTCCCGGCCCGAAATGGGTCTGCTCTTCAGAGTCTGTGTCAACAGTGGTGACGTCATCCTACTCCCTCATTCACAATGACGTAAATACAAATGTTGACTTGTGTTTCTTTTATATCTGTATGGAGTCGCCCTTTCACGTTGGAAAACTTGTCCATTATCAAAACATATTCAGGAAGGTGAGTGTGGGACGGAAGTTGTGCAGACTGGGTCTTTGCTGACTCCGCCCACGAGCAGGAAACCCAAGGACGCATGCGCCGCCTGTGACTTCGCTTGCTCCTCCCACCAGCAGGAAACCCAAGGACGCATGTGCAGTGTTGCATCCCAGTCAGCCCTGCAAGGCCCGTGGCAGCACACGCAATGAAGGTGTAACTGTGCAGACCGAGTTCAGCTTCACTGTGACGTTGAGCACAAGGAGGAAAACAGGGGATTAGGGTGAGAAACATAACTCTTCTCCTGGCCCCCGCTGTGAGTTTTCTCCCTGCCAGAGCCCCGATCATGGATTTTCCTTTTATTCTTGCAACGGTGCCCACGCATCTTTCTAGAAACATAGTTCCGCGTGGTTTCTGCACCCCGGTGCTCCTTGTTGTTGTTCGCGGGTATCCCCGCATTGCTCTGGTCCTGCCCTCAGCTCCGTGTCAGTCGGTTGGGTTCGTGCTCTGAATATGAAGGGAAAGCTGACCTTTGTGTGAAGATTCAACTATCAGCCAGTGCCTGTGTGACCTTGGGCAATATCAGCCAGTCTCTGAGCCTCAGTTTCCTGCTTGGGAAAGGTTGTCATGAACCTGAGTGCTCAGAGCGGGTGTGGGGTCAGTGTTGTCATGTTCTTGGGGAGGCTCAGTCCTCGGTAATTCCAGTCCCGATGAAGACTGTGGGAAATGGTGCATGAATGGATGTGTTGTCTGTCTCCACTGTCCAGGTAGACAACGGATGGGCCCACTCAAGAGCCCTGGTTGGTTCCTAACACTGAGAGATGCTACTTATCATATTTCTGAACAATAAAGCCACAGCCAAGTGCAGCACAAGAGAAAAGAAGGTTCCCATATTGAGGAAACTCAACAGATAAAAAAGGACTAAGCTGAGTAGCCACCGGTATCTGGGACGAGCAAGGGGTCATCACTGTGGCTGATCTGCACTGAGTCATGGCCACGTGGATGCACAAGAGAATTCACTGTAATACAGACGCGGACCTCTGTGAGTGTGAGCCCTGCATTGGATCCATCCCTGCAAGACACAACCATGCGTGGACGCTAAGTTTGTGGGCGTGGATGCTCCGGGGCAGAAACAGCCGCAAGCATGCATGTCCACCTCATCGTGAATGATCCTGGCGCAGCTGTAGGAGGAAACCTGTAAGGAAGATGAGGTGTGTGGAAATGAGCCTTCCAGCAAGAGTGTACTGCAAAGAGGAGTCCTGATAAGAAGAAACAGCCACAAAGTCAATCTTCATGCTCGATGAGAATGCTGCTATCACATCCATGGACATACATTGCTAGGAATATGTAGACTTATCTTAAATTAAGCATGTGTTTCATATCAGAAAGATGATGGAGGAACTTCAATTTTAAAGAGAAACTTTATTTTTGAGAAAGAGAGAGAAAGAGACAGACACACAGGCACACAGAAAGCACGAGTAGGGGATGGGAAGAGAGAGAGGGACCGAGAATCAGAAGTAGGATGAGAGCTAAAAGCAGTGAGCCTGATGCACACCTCATAATCACAAACCCGAGATCATGTCCAGAGCTGAAGTGGAATGCTCAACCATCGGCACCACCCAGGCACCCCAGGAGCTTGAATTTTTGAGACAAGAATATGATTTGTACTTGAAGAAGAAGCAATTATAGAAATTATTAGAAATTTGAATGGTGAAAAATACGGTTAAATGAATATCCTTGGAGCTTTCATCCTATCAAGGGGAAGACATAGCTGAAGAGTTCATCAGGAAGAAGGAACACAATATTGAGGAAATTTTCCAGAATGAGGAATAGCGAGGCCAGAAATGGAGATTTCACGTACTTGGGAGCACAATGAGGAAGACTAAGGTCACATCTACTGTGTCAAAAAGAATGGTCAGAGAATGCCGTCTGCCCAAGAAGCAAGTAATTGGGCACTTTCCAAATATGAGGAAAGACCATTTAAATGGTAGTGGACACACATTGAAACTTAAAACACGTATGTTGACACTTCATAGTAAAATGAAGAAATCCCAGGTAAATTCGATTTTAAAACTCTTTTTAAAATTTATTTTGAGAGACAGAGAGACAGCGTGAGCAGGGGAGAATCAGAGAGAGAGAGATGGAGACACAGCATCTGAAACAGTCTCCAGACTCTGAGCTAGCTGTCAACACAGAGCCTGACGCAGGTCTCGAACCCACGAACCGAGAGATCATGACCTGAGTCGAAGCTGGTCACTTAACCGACTGAGCCCCCCAGGCGCCCCAGAATTTAAAAATCTTACACTGAATTGTACCTGTAAAAATGGTTAAGGTTATTCCTTGTGAATTTCACCTCAACTGAAAAATATGCAAGGAAGCCTGGTTGGGTCTACAAAAATGTCCTAAAATCACTTCCTGGGGAAAATGCAAATACTCCTCCAGGCTACGTTTCCCAAAGGTAAAAATGAGTGCCAGAGCTGTTGACAAATATCCCCAAGGAATGAAGTGTTGGTGGGGACTTGTATACTGAGCCAAATTACTACCTAGGGCAAAAGTGGAAGCATCTGCCAAGACAAATTCCTAAATTCCATGGAATCAGGTCAATTATCTTCCCTGTTAGGACTCATGTCCCATATGTTAAAGTCATCAGGTCAGGCTGTGCCTGAGATGCGGAGAGATGTGGAGGTTTAGTGGGTTAGTCCCTCATTCACCAGATGGTTTTCCTTTCCAAGCATATGGGTCTTGTCCTTCCCTTGAAATGAGACAAAGTTATGAAGTATCTGGATAAAGAGAGAGAACCCTATCTGCGAAAGGAAATCTTAATGGTGACTTCCAAAGTCTTCCATGCTATCCATTCTTTCCCACGCTTCCATTTTTTAACATAAATCTTCCTCAAACAAAGAAAGTCCGGGACGTCAAAAATAAGCTATGAGAAGAGAAGGTATCTTAATACATGTAATAAACGAGTACTTCAGTAATGGCAGAGATCATTCAAAAGTTTCAACTTATTACTGCACACTCACAGATTAGTTGATCTCCTCAGGCCTAGATCAAACCACATGTCTATAAAAAGAAGACCCAAATCTACTCACAATAAAATCTCCTCTAAAACAAAATCATTAGACATGTCCTCAATGAATAAAGTATGCTTTATTATTATTTAATAAAATTAGCTGCGAGGTATATAAATACTCACCAAGTTGAATGTAAAACAAAAATATTTTCGGGGCGCCTGGGTGGCTTAGTCGGTTAAGCGTCCGACTTTCGCTTAGGTCATGATCTTGCGGCTCATGGGTTCGGGCCCCGAGTCGGGCTCTGTGCTGACTGCCAGCTCAGAGCTTGGAGCCTATTTCAGAGTCTGTATCTCCCTCTCTCTGACCCTCCCCTGCTTACGCTGTCTCTCTCTCTCTCCTAGAAATAAAAAAAAAAAATCTTTTCTTAAAGAACAATTATTTTCTCAATTGAAAGAATTCATTCACGTGCAAGATACAGCATGGATAAACTAAAATTGATCTAACCACACATCCTTGAACTATGGAGGCATAAGTCAATCCATAATTCGAAACTCAATGAAACATTTGTAAGATTCTGTGGATGAAAAGAAGATTTATAAAATGTAAACGATAGAGGCACAGAGCAATGTCACAGAAATGGTGATGTGGAGGCCCTGGACTCTGAACCCAAGAAAGATCGACAGCTACCCATGAACGTAAGAAGCTCTGAAGGAGCTGTGGAGTCCACTCGAGAAACGTCAGTAACACAGTGGACATTACTACTCACCAGAGAAATGCAAATCAACCCTCCCCCCCGCCCATGAGGTATCACCTCAAACCTGTCTGAGTGGCTATTATCAAAAGCAGAAGGGACAACTATGCTGGTGAGGACGTGGAGAAAAGAAAGTCTTGTACATTGCTGGGGAGAATATAAATTGGTGGAGCCACTATGGAAAACAGCATGAAGTTTCCTCAAAAAGTTAAAAATGGAACTGCGGGGTGTTTCAATGCGCTCAATTCTGAGTAAGTATCCAAAGGAAATGAAAACCTACATAATAAATGTCTCTTTTGAAGTTTATGTAACTGAATCACCTCATGCACATGCTTTTTTTTTTTTTTTCAATGTTTATTTATATTTGAGAGACAGAAAGAGCATGAGCAGTGGAGGGGCAGAGAGAGAAGGGAGATATAGAATCCAAAGCGGTCTCCAGGTTTGGAGCTGTCAGCACAGAGCCTGATTTGGAGCTCAGACTCATAACCGTGAAATCATGACTTGAGCCGGACACTTAACCAACTGAGCCACCCAGGTGCCCTGCCTAGAGGTTTGGACTGTTGTGTTTTCATTTTCATTGACTCCCATGTACTTTTACATTTCCTCTTTAGTTTCTTGGTTAACCCATTCATTCTTTAGTAGGATGTTCTTTAATCTCCAAGTATTCATGGTCTCCCTAACTTTTTTTTTGTGGATGATTTTGAGTTTCCTAGCGCTGTGGTCTGAAAATATGCAAGGTATGATCTTGATCTTTTTGTACTTGTTGAGAGCTGATTTGTGACCCAGTATATGACCTATTCTGGAGAATGTGCCACATGCACCCGGAAAGAATGTGTATTCTGCTGCTTTGGGATGAAATGTTCTGAATATATCTGTTAAGTCTATTTGTTCCAGTGTGTCATTCAAAGCCATTGTTTCCTTGTTGATTATCTGCTTAGATGATCTGTCAATTTCTGTAAGTGGGATGTTAAAGTCTCCTGCTATTATGGTGTTATTATCCATGAGTTTCTCTATGTTTATGATTAATTGATTTATATATTTGGGGCTCTCAAGTTGGGGGCATCAATATTTACATTGTTAGATCTTCTTGGTGGATAGACCCCTCAATCACCGTATAATGCCTTTCTTCATTTCTTGTTAGAGTCTTTATTTTAAAATCTAGTTTGTCTGATATAAGTATGACTACTCATGAGCATGATAGATGGTTCTCCATCCCTTCATTTTCTTTTTTTTTTTAATTTTTAATTTACATTTTAAATTTTTATTTTTTACAAATCGTTTATTGTCAAGTTGGTTTCCATATAACACCCAGTACTCATCCCCACAAGTGCCCTCCTCCATGCCCATCTCCACCCTCCTCCCCACACCCATCAGTCCTCAGTTTGTTCTCAGCATTCAAGAGTCTCTCATGGTTTGCCTCTCTCCCTCTCCCCCACTATTTCCCCCCTTCTTCTCCCCCTTGGTCCTCCGTTACGTTCCTCCTAATCCTCCTATACGTGCAAACATGTGATATTTGTCCTTCTCTGCCTGACTTATTTCACTCAGCATAACACCCTCAAGGTCCATCCATGTTGCTACACATGGCCAGATTTCATTTTTTTCTCATTGCCATGTAGTATCCCATCGTATAGATAAACCACATCTTCTTCTTCTTCTTTTTTTTAATATTTTTAATTTATTTCTAGGAGAGAGAGAGGCAGCGTGAGCAAGGGAGGGTCAAAGAGACAGGGAGTCACAGACTCTGAAACAGGTTCCAGGCTCTCAGCTGGCAGTCAGCACAGAGCCCGACGCGGGGCTCGAACCCACGAACCGGGAGATCATGACCTAAGCAAAAGTCGGACGCTTAACCGACTAAGCCACCCAGGCGCCCCAAACCACATCTTCTTGATCCATTTGTCTGTTGATGGACACTTAGGCTCTTTCCGTGTTTTGGCTATTGTTGAGAGTGCTGCTATGAACATTGGGGTACATGTGCTCCTGTGCATCAGCACTCCTGTATCCCTTGGGTAAATTCCTAGCAGTGCTATTGCTGTCCATCCCCTCATTTTCAATCTGCAGGTGTCCTCAGGCCTAAAATTACTCTCTTGTAGGCAACATATAGATGGGTCTTGTATTCTTATCCACTCAGATCCCCTATATCTTTTTATAATGTTTATTTATATATTTTGAGAGAAACAGAGAGACAGAGAGAGAGAGAAGCGGGGAGAGGCAGAAGGGGGAGGGGAAGAGAGAGAATCCCAAGCGAGCTCCTCCCTGTCAGTGCAGAGCCTGATGAGAGGCTTGAACTCAGGAACTGTGAGATCATGACCTGAGCGGAAACCAAGAGTTAGATGCTTAACCGACTGAACCTCCCAGGCACCCCATCCTATATCTTTTGATTAGAGCATTTAGTCCATTTACATTGAGAGTGATTATGGAAAGATGAATTTAGTGTCATTGTGTTGCCTGTAGCGTTGGTGTTTTTGGTGATGTTCTCTAGCCCTTTCTATTCTTTGTTGGCTTGGTGTCTTTTGTTTTGTTTTGTCTTTTCTCCAGTCAGAGAGTCCCCCTTAAAATTTCTTGCAGGGCTGGCTTAGTGCTCATGAACTCCTTTAGTTTTTCTTTGTCTGGGAAAGTCTTTACCTCTCCTATTTTGAATGACAGGCTTGTTGGATAAAGAATTTTTTGGCAGTGTATTTGTCTGATGCAGCACAATGAATATATCCTGCCACTCCATTCTGGCTTGCCAAGTTTCTGTGGACATATCTGCTGTGACCCCGTCTGTCTTCCCTTGTAGGTTAAGGACTTTTTCTTCCCCATTGCTGCTTTTATAATTCTTTCCTTCTCTGTGTATTTTGTGAATTTGACTATAATGCGCCTTGGTGATGGTTGGTTTTGTTGAATCTAATGGGATTTTCATGTGCTTCATGGATTTTGATGTCTGTGTCCTTCTCCAGCTTAGGAGAGATTTCCACTATAATTTTCTCTCATAACCTCCTGCCCCTTTTTCTCTCTCTTCATCTTCTTGGACTCCTATGATTAGGATATTATTCCTTTTCAATAAGTCACTGAGTTCTCTATATCTTGTATTGTGATCTTTTGCCTTTGTTTCCCTCCTTTTATTCTGCTTCATTATTTTGGATAATTTTATCCTCTGTATTGCTGATTCGCTTCTGTGCTGCTTCCATCCTTGCCATCATGGCATCTATTCAAAATTTCATCTCAGTAATAGAATTTTTAATTTGGCCTGACTAGATTTTATTTCCTTTCTCTCCACAGACAGGGATTCTCTGGTGTCTTCTATGCTTTTTTCAAGCCCAACTAGTATTCTTATTATTGTATTTCTAAATTCTAGTTCAGACATCTTACTTATACCTGTGTTGATTAAACCTGTGTCATTTCTTCCTGTTCTATCTTTTGTGGTGAATTCCTTTTTCTCATCATTTTGGAGGAAGAAAATATTTAAAAAATTTAAAACCAATACGAATATAAAATAAAGGACAGTAGATCTTAGGTGTGTTTGGGTCTGTTTGTTGAAGGAAACTTGATAGGATAGAGAAAAATAGGAAGGAAAGAAAAAAAAGTTAAGGAACTTTAACAATTCAAAAAAGTATATAATCGAATGAAATAAAGTAAATAAAATGGAATAAAAATTTTAAAACATGAAAAATCACATTAAAATTTTAAGAAGATAAAAAAAAAAAAAGATCTGCTCATTCTGTATCCAGAAAAGAGAAAGAAAAGAAAGAAAAAAGGAAACAAGTCAAGCAAAAACAGAAACAAAGAAAGCAAATAAGTAAAGGAGCCAGCAAAGACAATGAAACCCGAAAGAAGTTCCATCTAGTTTCTCCTAGAGCTGAAATTGAAGCACAGTAAAGTCCATACACCAGGCAGGTGGAGGGATGTGCTGGTCTTCTGGAGGATGTGCCTGGAGGGTGCAGTTGGTGGGGCTTCCTGTATCAGCTCCATCCCCCACTCGGTGGCACAACTTAGCTTCTTGGGGGGATCACTGTGCATGAGCACATGACAGTGTGCAGTAGAGGTGAAAAAAGCTTCAGGCAGCTCCCAAGTCCCAATAGAACTTCCCGCTCTCACTGACCCCCAATCAAGCATCCTTCCTTTGGCTCAGGCCTCCATCCACTCCCTGCCTCTACCCTGTCCAAGCCGTCTACCTGCCAGGTGGCGCCTCCCTCCAGAGTTTTATCTCAGATGGTGTGGTGTTTCAAAAGCCCACACTTTGGAGACCCCCATGACTTGGACCCGCGCCAACTCTCTGGGGGAACGTCTTGCTGAGCAGTAGCTGGGTGCCAACTTGTCCCAGGAAACATTTGTGTGATCACGAAGTGGCAGAGGTTCAGAGATTATGGCAAATCACAATATAGCCGGAACCAGGTTTCACACACTGATGTCTTTGTCCCCATACCAGCAAATGTGGCTGTTCTTTGGGGTCCTCTGAGACCTTTGTCTGTAGGGAGGACATCTGGGGTCTATCAAATGCACTCCAAGCAAGGGAACCACTTCTTCCCGTGTGGCACCCGGAACCCTCAGTCCATGCTGTCTGCTCCTGGGGGTTCATCCTATGTCCTCACCTGAGCAGCGCCAGGCACTGAGCTGTGAACCTTCAGACTTTATCCTCCACTGTTTATAAAATCCTGGTGGTATTGAAACTCTCTCCTTTCTTCCCGTCAGTGGTTTTGGGGAACAGGTATTTTGTTCAGTCCCTGTAAGAGTTTTTACTCTTTCACTCTCTTTCTCTCCAGCTACTTTTGGGAGAGAGTTCTTTTCTGGCACAATCCTGATATGCCGCACTCTCCCCTTTCTCTTTCTCTCTATGGTCTCTCTCTGCGAAAATGGGCCCCTACCCTCCACAGCTTTTCTCTCCCCCAACTCACTGCTCTGCACCCTGTAAGCAACAATTTCTGTGGCTCAAGTTATGTAAATTATTGCGTTAATCCTCGGATTAATTTCCTAGGTGTTCAAAAAAGGTTTGGTGCTGATCTAGCTGTGTTACAAGGATGAGAGAAGCTCGGGGGCTCCATACTGCTCTCCCATCTTAACTCCCTCATGACCTGCCCACGTTTTGGTCTAGAGTAGGTAGCTATGGGCCCCAACTGTATGTGTCTTCCATTTACGTGATGATTGCTTTCTACTCCTCATACTGATCGAAGACATTTATACAACTCCCAGGAATGTAGTGGGATTCTAACTACACAATATGAGGACCTGCAGCTGAGTTTTTGCCGTCTTTTCGTCTTTTGTCTGTAATGTGAATGTACTCCGATTTGGGCATCAAAGTTTTACTAATACTGTAGACTGACACTGGGTGGAAGCGATTATTACCTTTATAATAGAATGAAACACACGTGCATATAGGTGGGTGTTGTCTATAGGTATGTTGTGTTACCAATATGTTTGTTGTAGTTGGCTCATATTCACTTGGGAATGATGGCTCTAATTATTACTTTCTAACTGTGCATTTAGTAAATTCACACAGGCATCTTGAAGATGGCCTTGCAGTATTTTCACCAAGGAAATCAATAAATGTGACAAATCAGGACTTTGGAAACAATAGTATTTTTTTTTAACCGAGTGCATCAATACACTATCTGGCTCCCTCTCCAAATACCATTCTGTTCATACCAAGTGAAGATATTTCCAGAAATCGACGCCGTTTATTATGTGATGAAGTAGGAATGCTTGATGGGACTAGATAGTGTTTTACTCAATGATTTTCAATGTATCTAATCAAAACTGGACTTGACAGGCATCTGTTTATTCAGTTATTTGAAAAGCATCTGTGTTCTGAGTGAAGCGATACATACACCGGAGACTGTGGCAAATAAAATAGAGAAAAATGTATTTCATGAACGTGGACCAGAGCATGATGGTGGACCCAAACCTGCCATGGGGGATGCAGTCTCATGTCATAAGGTTTAGAACAGAAGGAGGTCAGCTAACAACAAGTGAAGGAAAGCCAGAAAGGGGAAGTGGTGGGGAGTGAAATGATGATACTTTAATTTCGAAAGAGCTGCTACAGCACCAACCCGCTTTCCTGCAACCAGCCCATGCGTACACCCTGAGTAGTCTCAGCAGAATTTCCCCAGCTAGTCCCAAGATTTTTTTCCCCGATCCTCTTGGTGTCATCAGTTTTATTTCCCAAGTTCTGAATCGCTGGATGGTTGGTCTTCTCTCTCACATGTATCCTGTGGCTGCTACTTGGGTCTTTGTGCAGAGCTTGAGTGAGCAGCACCCCGTGAAGCATCAAGATCAAGGCAGACATGCTCATCTGGATGAGATTCTCCACTGTGTCATGGCTGCTTGAGGCTAGAGATTGTGGACAAAGAGATTGTAGTGGTCAGGACCGATGGAAATCACCCTGAGGTCCCTGTATGCGCACTGCAGACATCTGCAATGATTCACAGGATGTGACCCTGTGAGTCAGCCCCATTACTGAGAGTTTCTCCTCACTCATCCCTCTTGGAGTCTGGCTTGTTTCGTGATGGTGTAAGAGTATCATCTAGCGCCTGGGTGGCTTAGTCGGTTAAGCGTCCGACTTTCGCTTAGGTCATGATCTCGCGGTTCGTGGGTTCGAGTCCTGCGTGTCGGGCTCTGTGCTGACTGCCAGCTCAGAGCCTGGAGCCTGTTTCAGATTCTGTGTATCCCTCTCTCTCTGACCCTCCCCTGCTCACGCTGTCTCTCTCTCTCTCTCCTAGAAATAAATTTTAAAAAAACATTAAAAAAAGTATCATCTAATCCTGAGACTCAACACGAGAGCCTGTGTTTGAGGAGACATAGGAGTGCATAAGTAATCCCTTCTCTCATCTGCAGAGAGTCCCTGAAACTAGCGAGTGCCAATCTCGTCCCCTGGAGGGAGGGAGCATCTCCAGCGTCTCCCCTTTATCTAATTAGGAGGGGCAAATGGCAAACGGCTTAGGTCAGTCATTTGTGCCCAGGAAATAGATGGGGCAGGGTGGGGCCCCCTCACCTGTGACTGAAGGTGCAGGGGCTCACTGGGGAGTGACCACGTGTGCGGGTAGGAAGCTGGAGAAACATAGCACCTGTAGCCCCCCCCCGTGGGAGGGGCTCACAGGGCCCACAGGGAAGAGCGCCTGCCTCATCTCATGAGGGAACTTCAATTCCACCAATCGGGGTGAGTCAGCTCCCCCCTCCTTCAGCAGACGGAAGGTCTGCCATGGATGCTGTGAGCTACAGGAGAGAGACACGTTCCCTCCTGAGGTCACCACAGGGCGTGGGGGTGCGGAGAGGCAGGGTGCTGGGTACACTCCTGAGGGAAAAGGAGTGGTAGTCATCGCTCCCTGTACCCCAGTGTGGACTGTGAGCAAGAGACTCTTTCAGGCCACACTCTGTTCCCTCCACCTGGAGGAGGGGCCCCGGGGGGGTGGGGACAGCTCCTGCCTTACCTGTAACCACCAGGGCAGTAGGTCACTCTGCTCTGACCACCGTTCTGGCTGTGATACTGACACTGGTATCGCCGTGCATCATGGAGGTCATGAGTTCAAGGGAGAAACTGGCCTTGTTGCTGGAATCCTGTGATATCTCCATGGACATGGGTTGTGAGACCCTGTCTCTATACAGATAGAATGCATCAGCCTGCAGAGGCGCCTGACACCAGATGGTCACAAGTCTCCCCCTGGTGACGTTGAGGCTGGGGTCAGCCTTGATGGAGGGTTTGGGGAGGGACCCTGGAAAGGAATCAGATGCAGAATTGCGAGGGTATCTGTCTTTCTCCCCTGTTTCCCACGTGTCACCCCAATTCCCCTCCCAGACTGGTCACCATCAGCCCAGACCCTCTGTGCCCCCCAGCTGACCAGCGGGTTATTGGGTGCAAACAAGAAGTCTGAGGACCACTCACCTGTCTGTATCTGGCCCCACGGGTCCCGACACAGCCCTGGAAGAGAGTTCCCTGTGAGAGTGTCTCCCCCGCCCCTCCCATGTAGCTGCTCAAGGCCTGGTCAGGTCCACTCACCACTGGGGCCAATATGGGGCTGAACACATTCTTTCCCCTGACCTACCCCCAATGTGTCTCCCTTGTCCTGGGGCCTCTCAGGGACCAGGGCCTGGGCGCAGGAGAGAGGGCGACCCTATCCCTCCTCTTGTCCAGAAAGCTCACCGAAGAACAGAAGGGCAATGAGGGTTGCAGTCCTGATGCTGCCTCCCACGGTTCCAACAGTGCAGACAGCTTAAAAGTCAACAAAGCTTGTACGACAGACACAAGCACGGGGTGTAATATGACCCAGGTTCTGTGGTCCACAACATGGGTTCCTCATGAGGGGCCTCCCATCCCATCCAGGGCCTCGCTGTGCTCTCCCTGAAGGGCGGCCCAACAGCAGAGGCCCCGTGACCTTTCAGACCAGATGTGAGTCTCACCAGACCCCACACACCCTGCCTCCTTCCCACCAAGCCCAGTCCAGAGAGGGACTCTGCTCTGGGACACGAGGAGGTGGAGGGAGGGCCGGGACTGGGGGCCGGTCCAACTTCAGTTCTGGTTCTGCCTGTGCCTCTTACAGAGGCTGTGAGATCTGGGTGAGACACTTCCCTTTCCTGAGTCCCGTAAATGCGAAGTTCCTTCCTTCCACCTTCCTGCCAAAGAATTGGTTAATGAGTCATTACCACAACCAGTCATGGCACCAGGCACTGGGGATTCCTATTCTGTAGGAGGATGGGGTTGAGAATCAGCAGTGGTAACACTCTGACCTTAACCTGACCACTGCGTGATGGGCTGATCCCAATTCTATGTGGTGTTTGGGTTCTTGCGAGCTGCTCACATAATCACTGTAATGAACACCTTCAATACATTCACAGTTGAGTCGGGAGAGACAGCGAGAGTTCTTGGTTGTTTTCATGGCCTTGGAGGTTTGGGGAGAGTTCTTGGTTGTTTTCATGGCCTTGGAGGTTTGGGAAGAGTCTGCTCTGTTCAGATGTGCTCGCGAAGCACACATGTGGTTATAACTCAGTGTGTGTGGTGCCTGTGTGTGCAGTTTGCTACCTTTTTGCTAAGTATCAAGTAAGTGGTGTGCAAAACAGGAAATCTTTGTGCTGGGCATGAGAAAAGGACAAAATGTACCGAAATTAAATGAGGAAAGGCAGCCAGAGAGGGTCCTGGGTTGATTTACTGCTGTGTGTGTTGGTGTAGAGGTAAAGTCTTCTCTTTATTACATTTATAATCAATCCTGAATCCATCCATCCTGGCAAGGAATATATTCAAAAGCCAACTATATTTCATACAATCGGGTAGGCAGGAAAACGAATCTGCGTGCTGAATTCACATGGATCCTGGTCTCTGATCACTACTAGTCTTCAGAATGTGATGAGTGTCAAATAAATAATGACAAAAGACATGCACTTGGCCACTATGATGTGTGGTATGTGCAGTAAGTCCTTGGAGGTTGGAGATGATGTCACCGAGGATGAGAACTAGTCTGGGCATCATGGGGTGGCAGCCGGGAGGACGTGAGCTGTGAGGATAGAGCTGAGAGATGTGGACAAGTCTCAGCTGAAGTGGACGGGAGTGTTGGGAATTCCAGGAAAAAGAAAGAGTGGAAAGGTCCGTATTGAAAGATATCGTGGCTTCTGAGTGCCACAGGGACTCCGTTGTCATAGAATCAGATGTGGGCTGATCTCCCTACAGCGCAGCACCTCCCTTCCAGGAAATACTGTGTGGGGCTCACTAGTGTGTCTGGCTCAATGCAGATGAGGGGTCAGACGGAATCACACAGAACAGATTCTCAGACCATGGCACGTGAGAGCCTCTGATTCAGGTGTTCTGTAGGAAAGGGGAGCTGCCCCTGTCTAAGGACCTTGATCTGTTTCCCCTCCATGGGATCCAAGCGAAGACCAGACCCCCTGAGTGTGTGATGCGCAACCGAACTTGTGGGCTCTAACCCCACTATCTGATGGGGTTGAACCTTCTCCCTGAAATAATCCCCAAGCCCCATCCAGTGGGCTCCATCCAGTGGATATTCTTGGTTCATGACATGTTCAGAAACTGACACAAATCGACTTTAAATTCTGAACTGCATATTGTCTGGTATCAGCCAAAGTGTTTTGACAGAGGCCACAGTTTTTCACTTGGAAGGTGGCTCATTGTCTACGTGGACTCAGATGGAGCTGATGAGGCCGTGGAGATCATGTTTTGAGAAAAAACAAAAAAGTACGTGACGTGTTTGC
The DNA here is from genome assembly GCF_003009895.1 of Hyaena hyaena. Taxonomy (NCBI): domain Eukaryota; kingdom Metazoa; phylum Chordata; class Mammalia; order Carnivora; family Hyaenidae; genus Hyaena; species Hyaena hyaena. Next base: position 788,227 of record NW_024080867.1, read on the forward strand.
CATCAGACACTGACATCACTTTGTTGGCGTTAGTCCGACTGCTGGGTGTGACTTTCACCCCCTGGACGTTAACGTGCCCTCACTAGCTTGTTTGGAAGACAGAGATGAACTGTCTACCAGTGGTGACAAGTAGACTTGTGAGTCACCGCATGCAAGGGACCCACACATGCCCATGGGCCAGCAGGTTCTGTGGTTCTATTTTGAACAAAAACATCCAATATGACCTTATTTGTAACCACCGTCATGGATTTCATTAAAATGTTTTCTTTTATTTGTAAGGTTTCCCTTAGCACATATTCCTAATAGTACATGATGTCTTTTATTTTTATTTTTCTGAGTTTTATTAAAAGTTCGTATGTTTATTCTTGAGAGTGCGAGAGCGAGAGAGAGAGCAAGAGCGAGAGCGAGAGCGAGAGAGAGAGAGAGAGAGAGAGATACAGAGCTGACCAGGGGCAGAGCAGAGACAAAGGGAGACACAGAATCTGAAGCAGGCTCCAGGCTCTGAACTGTCAGTACACAGCCCGACAGGGGGCTCAAGCCCTCAAAGCCTGAGATCATGACCTGAGCCGAAGTAGGACACTCAAGGCACTCAGCCACCCATACTCCTCACATGATTTTTTTTTTAACTTTAGTTGAATAAAATAATCATAAACACATGGTTTTTATCATCTTACATTTTCACTGTCTTCTTTGAACATAAATATACATGGTCATTTCCAATTTCTTGGTTTATGTTTATAGACATGGAATATATCATTGCATACACCCTACATAAACCTAGGGTTTTGTGTGTTTCCCATTTCTTTGTTTGTTCATGTCATCTGATAGTGATTCTTATTTAATAAGAATAACTCTTTTCAGTGTTCTTGTGAATGGGTCCTGGTATGCATGTATACATAATCTCTAAAGTTTATATTTAGAGATCACAGTAGTGTGTCTCTCGCCGTAAGTAGAGAAGTATAATCCCGTCTCTGAATTTCATGTGACTTGCATCCTACAAGTGATGTATTAGGTAGTGTGCTCACGTCCCTCTCCCACAGTTGATATTACACTTTTTCTCTTTGCATCTCATCTGGATGTGTTGGAACTTTGTTTTTCTGACTTTGCTGAAACATTGCCACAAAGAGAAGTAGAAATACTCGTCACACATAAAATTCAGGGAAAAACGGATATACTCTGGGGCTAGGAGAGTGGCATTAAAAGAGCTCTGTGTTAACTGGTCCTGTTTTTTAATATCAGTTCTGCACATGGCTCCCATCATGGACCTCACTGTGGCACTTGGGAGCTGCCTACGAAGGGAGAAGATACACCAGAGACACCACCAATGGCCTGAACCAGCATTTTGCACAGTGGGATTCTTTGAAGCAGTACACACCTTCTGATGGAAGTGACGGCCTTTGATGCACAGAAGTTGTTGGATGCACAGAAATCGTGTGGATTTATGTTTCAGGCCGCATCTTTTTATAAAAATAGTGTTGATTTAATATTTATTTATTTTTGAGATAGAAACAGAGAAGGATAGAGAGAGTGCGCACGAGCAGGGGAGGGGCATAGAGAGGGAGACAGAGGATGTAAAGCAGTTTCCACACTGACAGCAGAGAGCCCAATGTGGGGCTGGAACTCAGGAACTGAGAGATCATGAGCTGAGACGTTGTGGGATGCTTAGCTGACTGAGCCACTCAGGCGTCCTCAGGCTGTGTCTGTGTTAATTTACGATTGATTAAAACAACTTGCAGTATCTGGACTGACGGGATGGAAACCTCTTCATGTACATCATGGAAAATGTTTTACTTGACACATTATTTGCACCAGAGCATGACAGTGTATGGAGGGGTGGAATCACATCTGTTATGTGGGATATAAACCAGATTCAGTGAAATGCTGAAAGACAGGAACCAGTCAGGACAACTCAACGATGGTTGGGAAGGAACATCCAGAGTTTAATGGTAGAAGAGTGCAGACATTGTCTCTGCATATGAGCCATGCCGTCTCTTCCTCACAATGGATTGCAGACCGTTGACACAGCACAGTCTGCCCATGCTTTTCCAGAACCTTGTGGTCACACAAGATGTAATTCCCTAACTCTGCCATTGTTGCATTGTTCTCTCTTGAGTTTACCCCCTGGCTGTATCTTGGATTCCTCTCTGACTGGAGTGATCCTGAAATAGCAGAATCCCGAGGACCAGCAGGATCAAGCCAGCCATGCCCATGCGGATGAGATTGCCCACTGTGTAATCGTTGGGATGGGAGGCTAGTTGTGGGGACAGAAACGTCACTGAGGTTAGGGGAGACCCAAATCAGCCCAGGGCCTAGATGTCTGTCCAGGGCCCGCACCTCCTCCTGACAGGACTTCACCCTCTATGCCAGTCTCCTCACAGAATTTCTCCTACTCACCAGTGTTGTGGCCCGACTTGTTTTGTGCTGGGCTGATGTCAGCTGTTTCTGAGAACCAAAAAATAGTGGAGAACGATGAGGATCCAATTGGACTCAAACTTGTCGCCTGGGCTGTGTGTTCTCGTACCTCCACACTTCTCATGAGATAAATATCATGCAGTCCCTAATGGACCGTTTGTCTGCTGTAGAAGCATCCCTTCTGTTCTCATTGGATTCTTTCTGTTTCCACGTCTTTTGTGAATTCTGACCCTTTGGAGAAGTGTTCTGCTTTGGCCCAGAGGCTCAGATTTATCGAGAGGAGTGGTTTCTCACACCAGAAGAAATGGACCCCCTGCATTCTCTTGTTTGTTCTGGGCACAGGAGCATGCAAGCTACCTTGCAGGTGTGGGAGCTAGTAGTTATTCAACAACTGAGGATGGAGCATCCATGGATGAGGGATTAGTGTTCGTGGGAACCTGAATTTCAAGAGTGCAGAGGGTTTGAAACTGGGGGCAGATTCCCTTTCTCTCCATCTCCTCCATCTCCCTTCCTGCAGGTCAGCGTTTCAACCTTCAGCTACCAATTCCTCGTCCATATGTTCTCTCATTAAAGCATTCTGCATACAGGAGGTGTACTTACAGTGTGACACATAACACACATGCAGATTCATATTTCCTAAATGGGGCTATCGATTTAGTGAGATGTTAATCTGTATTTCTGCCTTAAATTGTGATTCTTTGAGAGACTATGCATACAGGTAATCTCTGGACAGTCTCACAGAGAAGACTGCACTTAAAAGTGACATTTCAGCTGAATCTCAAAAGGGAGAAGGAGACCGAGGGGACCACACGATGACCCAGACAAGGTGTTTCACAGGGTATAGGAAGAGCATGTCCCCAGAGAGATCTAAGCATGCTCTTCAGTAAGGAATGAAGCAATGTCTGTGTGTTCTTTTTTTAAATAAGTACCTTTTAAAAAATATTTTTATTTACTCCTGAGAGAGAGACACACACACAGCATGAGCAAGAGAGGGTCAGAGAGAGAGGGAGATAGATAATCTGAAGCAGTCTCCAGGCTCTGAGCTGTCAGCACAGAGCCCGATGGGGGGCTTGAACCCACAAACCGTGAGATCATTACCTCAGCTGAAGTCAGGCCCTTAACCGACTGAGCCACCCAGGTGCCCTGCAATGTCTGTATTTTTTGGAGGGTCCAAAGGAAAGCAAGGAGCTGGGACGTGGGGTCTGGTGCATGGAACACAGGCCAGGGATGACCAGATGGATGAGGGAGTCTCCATCATAATCATCACCATCACTACCATCACCATGACCACCATCTTCACCACAATCATCACCATAACTACCATCCCCGTCATTACCATCAGCATCAGCACCATCACCACCTTCACCATCATTGTTATCATTACCTTCATTGTTACCATCACCACCACCACCATTACCATCCTAATCCTCCTCAGCACCATCACCATCATCACCAAAGTCATCACATCATCATTGCCATCATCAACACCATCACTATTATCACAGTCATCATTACTGTCACCATCATCCCCACCATCATCCCCATCACCAAGATGGAATCATCATCATCTCCCCTGTCATCATCATCATGACCACTATCATAATCACTACAGTCATATTCATGATCATCACCACCATCACCACCACCATCATCATCACCATTCTTCTCTTCCCTCTTCATTTCCTCCTCCTCCTCCTACTCATTCTTCTTTTTCCTTGTATCTCTCTGTCTGTCTGTCTTGATGAACTGCTGTAAGATTTCAGGGAGAAAAGACTAATTATTTGATTTTTACCTTAAAAGACAATCTCTTTCCTCTCCATCTAAATGTCCAGAACCAAGGATGTCACAGTTCTGGTCTCCAAACCATAAGGAAGAGAGGAAATCAGTGGTGTTAGAAAATCTGTTGAGCAGGGGTGCCTGGGTGGCTCAGTTGGTTATGCATCCAGCTTCAGCTCAGGCCATGATCTCATGCTGCGTGAACTTAACCCCACATAGCGCTCAGTGCTGCTGCAGGCTCTGTGCTGCAGAGGGTTCGGAGCTTGGAGCCTGCTTTGGATTCTGTGTCTCCCTCTCTCCCTGCCCCTCCCCCGCTCAGGCTCTCTCTCACAAAAAATAAATAAACAAAATAGATTTTGTGTCTCTCTCTCTGTCCCACCCCCTCCCATTCTCTGTCTTCCTATGTCTCAAAATAAATAAACATTGAAAATATTTTTTAAAAATTGGTTTAGCAAGGGGCGCCTGGGTGGCTTAGTCGGTTAAGCGTCCGACTTTCGCTTAGGTCATGATCTCGCGGTTCGTGGGTTCGAGCCCCGCGTCGGGCTCTGTGCTGACTGCCAGCTCAGAGCCTGGAACCTGTTTCAGTCTCTGACTCCCTCTGTCTCTGACCCTCCCCTGCTCACGCTGTCTCTCTCTCTCTCTCTCCTAGAAATAAATAAAAAATATTTTAAAAAATTGGTTTAGCAAAACATTTAGTTGATCTGCAATTCTATTTCAACTGCTTTGACCTAGCATTGAAAAAATGATTTTTAAAAACCCAACACTAATTTTAGGTCACTCTGTGTATAGATCTCCATGCAGAAATTTTAGGTAACAGTAAATTTGCAATTTAGACATGAGAATGAATGACATAAGTCATATGAGTGTTTGAATGATAGATGTCATACAAAAGTAGGAGACTTTCAGTGAATCTCACCATGGCCCAAATTCAAGGAGAAAATGGAATTGTTCATCAGATGGCCAGTTGTAGGGAGAAAAGTTCCTAATTCATTATTTAAAAATCAATTTTTTAAATATTTTATTTATTTCTAGGAGAGAGAGAGAGACAGCGTGAGCAGGGGAGGGTCAGAGAGAGAGGGAGTGACAGACTGAAACAGGCCCCAGGCTCTGAGCTGGCAGTCAGCACAGAGCTCGATGCGGGGCTCGAACCCACAAACCGCGAGATCATGACCTAAGCGAAAGTCGGACGCTTAACCGACTAAGCCACCCAGGCGCCCCTTAAAAATCAATTTTAACTAATAAAGCCCTGATAACAGAAAAATAAACTGAAATGGATAAGTTAGTAATTCTACATATAGAAAATAGAGATTTTTGCTGGTTTTTTTTGTCTAAAAATAATTTGGAAGACAAAAGAAGATATTTCCTTATAATGACCTTCAACCCATCTTAACATTTTACATTGACATCAATATTATGAGGTATTTGATGCAAACAGAATTGACATACAATCTGCAAATGAAGAAGTGAGATTTCAATTTTCTTGTGGTGGGCGTAATTATTATCAGTAAATCAAAGGGATCCATTGAAAAACAAAGTTTCCTTAGACATATAAAATAAAACATAATAATGGGGCGCCTGGGTGGCTCAGTCAGTTGGGCGTCCGACTTCGGCTCAGGTCATGATTTCATTGTTCATGGATTGAAGCCCCGCGACAGGCTCTGTGCTGACAGTGGGAGCCTGGAGCTTATTTCAGATTCTGTGTCTCCCTCTCTCTCTGACCCTCCCTTGCTCATGCTGTCTCTCTCCTCTCTCTCTCTGTCTATCTCTCTCTCTCTCTCAGAAATAAATAAAACATTTTAAAAATTAAAAAAATAATAATAAATATCTAAACTGAACAAACTAAATATTGACAAATAAGTAAAAATATTTAAAAAAGCAAACAAGTGACTACGTTACTCCCGGGAGCCTTGCACGCCCCCACCTGGTGTCAGCTGTGCACCAGTGGCACGAAGGCCCCAGGTGACCACAGGGTCAGCAGAGCAATGCCCCCACTTGGCGTCTTCCCTCTGTGGGGGTGTTGCATGGGAGCACGGTTCAGATTGTGATTTACAGGGATCAGGAGGTGAGTGGAGGTCTCTGTCTACTCAGGATCACCCTCCTTCACCCACCCCTCCTCCAGCCCCTGTTCCCCTCACCTCTGCTGACACTGTAGGATGGGGGAGCCTGGGTGGAATCCCCTGCATTATCCACCCTCTCCTGGGCTGGACCCTCCTCTGTGGGACTCCCCTGCCCCCTCATTTGTCACTGTCTTGGGTTTTCCTGCCCTGATGCACTCAGTAAGGACGGGTCAGAGGTTCCTCACCTGAGACCAGCAGCTCCAGGGGCTCACTGGGCTGTGACAGCAGGTAGGGTGAGGTGCTATATGAGCCGTAGCACCTGTAGGTCCCCCCCTGGGCTGAGGTCACAGGACTCATGGAGAATTCGGCCTGGTACTTCTCAGCTGGGTACTCTGATCTATGACGCAGGGGGGCGTCGGCCGCCCCCTCCTTGGACAGAAGGAAAGTGTCCACACGGCGCCTGGACTGACACAGCAGGGTCACGTTCTCTCCTGAGGCCACCGTGGGTCCCGGCTGCACCGAGAGGGAGGGCGTGGGGGGGAGCTGTCCTAGAGACAGGAAGGCGGGGGAGGGGCTGTCCATCCCTGTTCCCAACTGAGTCTGTCTGTCCTCTGAGTCTCTCCCCTTCCCCTTCCCGTCTCTCTCTCTCCCTGGGGACCCCACACCCCTGGTCCCGGGCACCACCCCCTGGGGCACCCCAAGCACGACCTGTGCAGAGACTGGGGCCCTGACTGAATCTGTGTCCCCTCACCTGTGACCAGGATGTCCAGGGGGTCACTGGGGGCCGACCACTCGGAGGAGAGGTTGTGTCCACCATAGCAGGTGTACCGGCCCCCAAGGGAGCTGCTCACTGGGCCCAGGGGGAAGTCGGCCCCAGAGAGCCCAGCCTGGGGCTGCCGGCCTCGGGGCTGGGGGGGGTCACGTGAGCCCTCCTTGTGCAGAGCGAACCTGTCATAGCCGACATCCGAGCGACACTGGAGGGTCAGGCTCTGTCCAGGGGACACAACAGGGCCCTGCGGGGTCAGGAGGGAGGGCTTCCTGGACACACCTGGGAGAAGACCAGCCATGGATGGAGGGGTGGTTCTCCCCACACCTCCCTTCTCCATCCTGACCCCCGGTCTCCCTGTCTCTCACTCTCTATGTCTCTGACCTGTGAGATCCCCGTGGGCCCCTCACTCCACCTCTCATCTGGGGTTTCCTGGGAGCAGAGCCTATATAACCTGACTGATGCCTCAAACATGGATGGGAAAAATCAGATTCTCTTACCTGAGACAAGGAGCTCGAGGGGCTCACTGGGCTGTGACCACACCTGTGGGGAGTTGTTGTAATAGCCATAGCATCTGAACATCCACCTGAGCCTGGGGGTCACGGGGCCCACAGGGAACAGGGCCTGGAACTGCTCACTGGTGTGTCTCTGGGAGTCCAGGGTCCAGGAGGGCCTGGGTTCTCCTTCCTTCATCAAGACAAACCTGTGGGATCCCATCCGTGAGGCACACTGGAGGGTCACCTTCCCTCCTGAGGTCACGACGGGGCTGGGCAGGGCTGAGAGACTGGGTTTGCCATGGTATCCTAGGAGAGGTAGAGGGGACATTAAATAGGACTCAGATCCCCCCACAATGTCCCCAGGACAGGGCTGTGAGAAGGAGACTCCGTGAGAGCAGACCCCTCCCTGAGGGCAGAGCCTGGGGCTGGGACCCTGAGGGGCTCGCACCTGTCACCACCAGCTCCAGGGGGTCACTGCTCTCTGACAAGCCAGAGGGACTTCGATAGTGACAGTGATACCGTCCTGCATGTACATCTGTCATGTGTGGGATGGAGAACTTGGCCTTGTCCCCAGGCTCCAGTGTGGGCTGTCTGTCCCGGGTCACTGAGTGTCCCTCTTTATCCAGATAGAACTCCTGGGCCTCTAGGATCCCCTGACACCAGATGGTCACAGGTGTCCCCCAGGGGACCACAGGGCCTGGCTCAGCCCAGATGAAGGGTGTGGGGAGGGTCCCTGGAAGGAAACAGAGGATGGATCACGAGACCTTCCCCACCCCCAGTTCCCAGCTCAGCCCCAAATCTCCAATGTCTCAAATGGAGAGGCATTCTCTCTCCATCCACCCAGAACTTCTGTTCTCTATCCCCAGATGCCTGGTGGGTGAGTCCTGTCCCCAGGGAGGAGGTGGGACGGGACCCCTGGGGACACACTCACCTGCCTGCGCTCGGGTCCTGGGGCCCACACTCAGCCCTGCAAGAGAGTCCCTGTGAGAGGTTTGTCCCAAAACCTGAGCAGAACCCCTCCTCCCCATGAGCCTCCTGTGCCTAGGGTCTCTGGCTGCCCTGCGCCTGGTTGTGAGGTGTGTCCCTCCCAGACTAGGGGGTCCCCTCCCCTCCTGAGATCTCACCGAGGAGGAACAGGGCCGTGAGGATGGGGGTCATGGCATCACTTTGAATCTGGCTCTGCAGAGGGAGGAACCTCAATGCCTGCAGGACAGACAGACCCACAGGGTGTGTCCACACGGAGGCTGGTCTGCTGATCATGGGGTTGTACGTCAGCAGCCCCACAGGAAGGGGAACAACCCGTACCAAGGACCCAAGTGTGGTGTCCGTGGTGGTGCAGAAAGTGCACCCAAGGCTTCCTGAGATGCCCCATCCAGGTGAGGAGACCATGGCACGTCCTTCCCTCCCAGAACCTCCCCTATGGGGCCTCCTTCATTCTCAGCCCATCCCCAGGGGTCCTCACCTCACATGGGGTCCCCAGGCCCTAGAGATGCTGCAGGGGATGAGGATTGTGGCTCCTCTGAGGTCTCATGTCAGTGCAGACACAACTGGGACATTTCTGCATGGTCAGGTCAGGATCACCGAGGTGATGCACACAGAGGAGAAATACAGGGAAATGGGGAAGGAAATGCAAACCCTCTCTTTGCCCCACTGTGGGCTTTCTAACTCAGGCTTCACGGACTTTTCTATTTTCCTGTGTCATCGTCCACCCCCCCCTTTCCTGGGAACATGCCTGTGAGTCCCTCCTGCTTCTTCAGTGCCCCTCATTCCTGGGCCAAAGCTTTCCTAGCGATTCTGAGGTCCTGCCTATAAACTTAGGGGGCACTTGTATGGAGTACATGTCACATTTTGAAGGAAAACAGATCTTCACTAAAATATTCCTAGATCATCCACTGTCATCATAACTTTGGGGGGTAATATCCTCTCTCTGAGCCTCAGTTTCCCCATGTGAAGCATTTTGTCCTGAGCTGCAAACCCCAGGGTGGTTGTGGGGGTTTGATGCCCGTGCAGAGGAGTGAAGAGTCACTGTGAGTTTCCAGTCCAGGTGAGATGAGCCTGGGCTGCGTCCTGATGAGGTGATGGGATCCGGGGGTCAGACTCTGCAGTCAGCTGGCTGGTTGATGCACCCACTGGAGACCTTGTCTGATCTGAAAGCCAAGATGCCACTCACAGTATGCTGAAATATGCGGCCACGGACACATGCAGAGAAACGGGAAATGAAATTTCCAAAACTGGAGTCGGAACCACAGCAGGGAGCAGAGACCAAAGCCGAGTTCCCACCGGTGCCTGGGACCATGCAGGGGTCATAGGGAGGGATTTTCCATCCCTGTGGATCCCGCGAGACCCCACGTCTTCTCACGGGGAATTATCAGCACCCCGGGGACGGTTGGAAGCTGGGCTCCCCTCCCGCACGTTTCTGGCTGGAAATCTGGAACACGTGCTCCTGGTCCGGATGGACTAACCCGCCGTGTGCCCTCAAACAGACTAAATCTGGTGCTGTCAGCTATGGGCATCTGTCCCGCGTGGGTGTGCGTGTGTCCGAAGCGGACTCTCATGTCTGGATCAGACAGACTCAAGGTCCAGTCGGGAGAAATGTGACGGTTAATGCAGGGAAACCGCACAAAAAAGGATCGTGAGGCCAGAAGGGGCAGCTGCCCCACCGCAGCTCCCTGGTCAAGCATCAGCAATCACTGACCCGCAGAGGAATCCTCAACAGTACGGGGTCCTCAAATACAGGCCCGAACAGGGAATGCCCGCAGGAGGACGGACAGGTGGAAGAAGCCGTTGCTCACCCTCGAGAATTCCGTTCACCATTCCCGGCCCGAAATGGGTCTGCTCTTCAGAGTCTGTGTCAACAGTGGTGACGTCATCCTACTCCCTCATTCACAATGACGTAAATACAAATGTTGACTTGTGTTTCTTTTATATCTGTATGGAGTCGCCCTTTCACGTTGGAAAAGTTGTCCATTATTGAGGCGCCTGGGTGGCTCAGTCAGTTAAGGGTCCCGACTTTGACTCAGGTCATGATCTCACGGTTCGAGGGTTCGAGCCCCGCGTCGGGCTCTGTGCTGACTGCCAGCTCAGAGCCTGGATCCTGCTTCGGATTCTGTGTCTCCCTCTGTCTCTGACCCTTCTCTGCTCACAGTCTCTCTCTCTCTCTCTTTCTCAGAAATAAATAAAAAACATTTAAAAAAAAGAAATTCTCTAAAAAAAAAAAGTTGTCCATTATCAAAACATTTCAGGAAAGGAGTGTGGGAAGGAAGTTGTGCAGAGGGTCTTAGCTGACTCCTCCCACCAGCAGGAAACCCAAGGACGCATGCGCAGTGATGCATCCTGGCCCGCCCTGCAGGGGCCGTGGCAGCACACGCTGTGAAGATGTAACTGTGCGGACTGAGTTCAGCTTCACTGTGACGATGAACACAGGTAGGAAAATGGGGGAATACGGTGAGAAAACATGAGTCTTCTCCTGGCCCCTGAGTATGAATTGTCTTCCTTCCAAGAGCCCCGATCATGGATTTCCCTGTTATTCTTGCAGCAGCGCCCACATGTTTTGCTAGAAACGTAGCTCCGAGTGGTTTCTGCACCCCGGTGCCCCTTGTTTCTGTTCGCGGGTATCCCCGCATTGCTCTGGTCCTGCCCTCAGCTCCGTGTCAGTCGGTTGGGTTCGTGCTCTGAATATGAAGGGAAAGCTGACCTTTGTGTGAAGATTCAACTATCAGCCAGTGCCTGTGTGACCTTGGGCAATATCAGCCAGTCTCTGAACCTCAGATTCCTCCTTGGGAGAGGTTGTCATGAACCTCAGTGCTCAGAGCGGGTGTGGGGTCAGTGTTGTCATGTTCATGGGGAGGCTCAGTCCTCGCTGATTTTAGACTCGATGAAGATTGTGGGAAATGGTGCATGAGAGGATGCGTTGTCTGACTCCACTGCCCAGGTAGACAACGGAGGGGCTCACTCAAGAGCCCTGGTTGGTTCCTAACACAGAGAGATGCTACTTGCCGTATTTCTGAAAAATAAAGCCACAGCCAAGTGAAGAACAAGAGAAAAGAAAGTTCCCACATTGAGGAACCTCAAGAGATAAAAGAGGTCAAAGCTGAGTGGCCACCGGTGTCTGGGACCAGCATAGGGTCATCACTGGATGTTTCCCCTCCCTGTGGACATGAGAGGAACCCCAGGTCTTCACAGGCAGGGATGGGGTCAGATCTCTGGAGAGGTTAGAGGCTGTGTTGCTTCCTCCCCCATTTTTGTGGATGGGCACTCGGATAATTCTGCCAATGGAACCAGCCCGTGGGCCACACTGAGCCATTGCCACACGGATGCACAAGAGAATTCACTGTCGTCAGGAAGACGCGGACCTCTGTGAGTGTGAGCCCTACACTGGACCCATCCCTGCAAGACACAGTCATGCGTGGATGCTAAGTTTGTGGGCCTGGATGCCACGGGCAGAAACAGCCGCAGGCATGCATGACCACCTCATCGTGAATGATCCCGGCGCAGCTGTAGGAGGAAACCTGTAAGGAAGATGAGGTGTGTGGAAATGAGCCTTCCAGCAAGAGTGTACAGCAAAGAGGAGTCCTGATAAGAAGAAACAGCCACAAAGTCAATCTTCATGCTCAATGAGAATGCTGCTATCACATCCATGGACATACAGCGCTAGGAATATGTAGACTTATCTTAAATGAAGCATGTGTTTCATATTAGAAAGATGATGGAGGAACTTGAATTTTAAAGAAAAATCTTTATTTTTAAGAGAGAGAGAGAGAGCACGAGTGGGGCATGGGAAGAGAAAGAGGGACAGAGAGTCAGAAGTGGGATGTGGGCTGAAAGCAGTGATGATGGAGAAGCAGAAAGATGATGGAGAAATTTTAATTGAAAAGAAAAACTGTTTGTTGTTGTTGTTGTTTTTTGACAGAGAGAAAGTGGGGGATGGGCAGAGAGAGGGGGATAGAAAATCAGAAGTGGGATGTGGGATGACAGCAGTAAGCCCGATGTGGGGCTCAATTTCACAAACCACTAGGTGTTGACCTGAGCCATAATGGAACGATAGACCGACTGCACCACCTAGGTGCCCCAGGTATTTACATTTTTTAGACAAGAATATGATTTATACTTGAAGAAGAGGCAATTATAGAAATGATTAGAAATTTTAATGGTGAAAAATCCAGTTGAATGAACACCTGAGCTTTCATTCTATCCAGGGGAAGACATGACTGAAGAGTTCATCAGGAACCTGGAAAACAGTATTGAGGAAATTTTCCAGACTGTGGAATAGAGAGGCCAAAAATGGAGATTTCAGGTACTTGGGAGTAGAATGAGGAGGGCCAAGGTCACATCTACTGTGTCAGAAAGAATGGGCGGAGAATGCTCTCTGCCCAAGAAGCAAATAATTGGGCATTTTCCAAAGATGAAGAAAGACCATTTAAGTGGTAGTGGATGCACATTTAAAAATAAAACCTGAATGTTGACACTGAATGGTAAAATGAAGAAATCCTGGGTAAATTAGATTTTAAAAATCTTACACTGAATTGTACCTGTAAAAATGGTTAAGGCTATTCTTTGTGAATTTCACCTTAATTTAAAAATATGCAATGAAAGCTGGCCTGGGTCTGCAAAAACATCCTAAAATTACTTCCTGGGGAAAATGGGAATACTTATCCAGGCTGTGTTTCCCAAAAGTAAAAACAGGTGTCAGAAGCTATTGACAAATATCCCCAAGGAATTAAGTGTTAGTGTTGAATTCTATACTGAGCCAAATTACTACTGAGGGCAAAAGTGAGAGCATCTGCCGAGAAAAATTTCTATGTTTGGGGATCAGCTTACCACATCTAACCTGTTAGGAGTCATTTCCCACACGTTAACGTCACCATGTCAGGATGTTCCTTTAAGAGAGATGAGGAAGGGTTGTGGGTTAGTGCCTCAACCACCAGATGGATTTCCTCTCCAAGCATATGGATTTTGTCCTTTCTTTGAAAAGAGAAAAAGTTATGAAGTATCTGGATGTAGAGAGAGAATACTGTCTGCCAAAGGAAATCTTAGTGGTGACTTCCAAAGTCTCCCATACTATCCAGTCTTTCCCAAGCCTCATATAATTATAAAGTTTATAAATGTAATGTCTATTTTGAAAGCTTCTTTGTACTAATAGAAAGTCCTTCATCAAAATTTTGTTTGGCCACATTGTTCTGGTGTTTAGATAGAATTCAAGGTGCTCCTGAAATATGGATATGAAAAAAATAAAATAAGACATTTCAGAGCTGCAAGGTCTCAGCTATTTTACTGATTTCACACTCAGTGAAAGGAGCACTACATGGTGTAATTCAGTTAGTAAAGCAAAAAATCTGAAATGAAGGAAATAATATGAGATAGAGAAAATGGCAAAGATACAAGCATTGGAAAATTACGTGTACGTTTAGTAACACACATACAGATGTACTTAAGGAAGCTGAATCAAAATATTAGCTGACTCCAAATACTGGACATGTGTAGGTAAGAGAGAGAGACAGAATGACAGAGCTTCTGAAAAATATAAATACTGCAGCACCTGGGTGGCTCATTTGGTTGGACGTCCAACTTTGGCTCAGGTCATGATCTCGTGGTTTTGGGTTAGAGCCCTGTGTTGGGCTTTGTGCTGAACTCTTGCCCGGATCCTGGAGCCTGCTTCAGATTCTGTGTCTCCTTCTCTCTCTGCCCCTCCTCTGTTCATGCTCTGTCTGACTCTGTTTCTTAAAAATAAATAACTAAATAAATAAATGTAAAAAAATTTTTTTAATTAAAAAAAAAAAAAGAGGGGCACCTGTGTGGCTCAGTTGGTTAAGTGTCCGAGTTTGGCTCAGGTAATGATTCACAGTTCGTGGGTTTGAGCCCCGCATCGGACTCTGTGCTGACAGCTCAGAGCCTGGAGCCTGTTTCAGATTCTGTATCTCCCTCTCTCTCTGGCCCTCCCCTGCTCATGCTGTCTCTCTCTCTTTCAGAAATAAATAAAACATTTAAAAATTTTTTTTAAAAAAGAGATAAAAAATGTAAGTACTAAGAGTTCAGCCAAAGTTTGTGTCCTTTTACAAGAAGAGAGGATGAATTAAAAAATTAGTCAAAAATATAAATGAGAATTCTTATACTAACATGTAACTACCTAAAATTAGAAATACAATGTGTAGCTTTCAAACTGGTTAGTATAATTGTAGAAAACAAAAAAATTTTCTTTTCAGCTAATTTTTTATTTTTTTATTTAAATTTGTATTTTTAAATTCAAATATAGTTAACATACAGAGTTACTTTAGTGTCAGGTGTCCAATATAATGATTCAACGATTCTATCCATTACTCAGTATTCATCAGGGTAAGTGTGTTCTTCATCCCTTCACCACCTCCCTTCCAGCAACCACCAGTTTTTCCTCTGTATTTAGGAGTCTGGGATTTTCTTGTTTCTCTCCTTTTTATCTTTGCTTGTTTGGAAAACATGTAAATCTTCATCTAAGAAAAAGAAGGCTGGACAGTCAAAAGTAAGCTGTAAGAGGCAGGGTATCTTAGTACATAATAAGCCAGTCATTCAGTAAGGTGGCAGTGATAAATCAAAAAAATTTTAACATATTACCACATATCCACAGGTTAACTTATACCTCAAGGATTAGATTAAATCACATCTGCATTAGAAGACTCAACTGTACTCACAATAAATCTCATCTAAAACAAAATCACTAAACATGTTCTAAATCAATAAAGTGTGTGGGTCTGTGGTATTATTATTTAATGAAATTGGCTGCTAGCTATAATCAACAAAGTTGAATATAAAACAAAAAATGTTTTTATAAAGAAGTTATTTTTTTCTGTTTAAATAATTCATTCACATACAAGATACAGCACTTATGAACTACGGTTAACATAATCACATATCCTTGAAGTACACAAGGCATAAGTCAATACATAATTGGAAACTCAATGAAACATTTGTAAGATCTATTCTGTGGGTGAAAAGAAAATTTATATACGAATAGACAATACATGGATGCCTGGGTGGCTCAGTGGTTTAAGCATCTGACTCTTGATTTCAGCTCAGGTCATGATCTCACAATTCGTGTATTTGAGACCCACATGGGGCTCTATGCTGAGAGTGTGGGGTCTCCTTGGGATTCTCTCTCTCCTTCTCTCTCTGCCCCTTCCCTGCTAAGGCTTTCTGTCTCTAAACAAACAAACAAACAAACATTTTTAAAAATAGTTTATTGTCAAGTTGGTTTCCATATAACACCCAGTGCTCATCCCCATAAGTGCCCTCCTCCATGCCCAACCCCCCTCCTCCCGACACCCATCAGTCCTCAGTTTGTTCTCAGCATTCAAGAGTCTCTCATGGTTTGTCTCCCTCCCTCTCCCCCACTATTTTCCCCCTTCTTCTCCCCCATGGTCCTCCATTAAGTTCCCCCTAATCTTCCTATACGTGGAAACATATGGTATCTATCCTTCTCTGCCTGACTTACTTCGCTCAGCATAACACCCTCAAGTTCCATCCATGTTGCTACACATGGCCAGATTCCATTCTTTCTCATTGCCATGTAGTAT
This sequence comes from Hyaena hyaena, assembly GCF_003009895.1. Taxonomy (NCBI): domain Eukaryota; kingdom Metazoa; phylum Chordata; class Mammalia; order Carnivora; family Hyaenidae; genus Hyaena; species Hyaena hyaena. The sequence goes on from NW_024080867.1 coordinate 804,278, forward strand.
TCCATTGTATCTTGATCCATTCATCCATTGATGGACACCTAGGCTCTTTCCATGTTTTGGCTATTGTTGAGAGTGCTGCTATGAACATTGGGGTACATGTGCTCCTATGCATCAGCACTCCTATATCCCTTGAGTAAATTCCTAGCAGTGCTATTGCTGGGTGATAGGGGAGTTCTATTAATTTTTTGAGGAACCTCCACAGTGTTTTCTAGAGGGACTGCACCAGTTTACATTCCCACCAACACTGTAGACCAATGGAATAGAATAGGGAACTCAGAATTAGACCCAAAAATATACAGCCAACTAATCTTTGACAAAGCAGGAAAGAGTATCTAATGGAAAAAAGACAGCCTCTTTAACAAACATTTTTTTTTTAAAAAAGAATAGGGGCGCCTCTGTGGCTCAGTCAGTTAAGCGTCTGACTTCAGCTCAGGTCATGATCTCGCAGTTTGTGAGTTCAAGCCTTGCATTGGGCTCTGTGCTGACAGCTCAGAGTCTGGAGCCTCCTTCAGATTCCATGTCTCCCCCTCTCTCTGCACCTCCCATGCTCATACTCTGTCTCTCAATAGTAAATAAAAACGTTAAAATTTTTAAAAATAAATAAATAAAAGAATAAATGATAAATGTTCAGAGTGATGTCACAGAAATGGTGATGTAGAGACCACAGACTCTGTCCCCCCACAAAGATTGACAGCTGGATAGCTACCCATGAATATAAACAACGGTGGGAGAGTTCTTGAGTCCACTTGAGAAGCGTCAGTAACACATTGGATGTTGCTAATCACCAGAGAAATGCAAATCAAACCCACCATGAGGTATCAGCTCACATCTGTCAGATGGCTATTATCAAAGAGAGAAGAGACAACAATGTTGGTGATGATGTAAGGAAAAGAAGATCCTGTACGCTGTTGGTGAGAACATACTTTGGTGGAGCCACTGTGGAAAACAGTATAGAGTTTTCCAAAAAATTAAAAACAGAACTGCTAGGTGTACTGTCAATCTCATTTCTGAGTATGTATCCAAAGGAAATGAAAACGGGATCTTGCAGAAGTGTCTACACTCCCATGTTCACAATAGCCGAGATATGGAAACAACCATGTCCATTAATGCCCATCAATGGATGAATGATATATGCCCATCAATGGATGAATGGATAAAAAATATGTGGTACATATCTATCTATGTGTTTATCTATGGGTCTATCTATCTATCTATCTAGCTATTTATCTATCTAGCTATTTATCTATCTAGCTATTTATCTATCTATCTATCTATCTATCTATCTATCTATCTATCTATCTTATTCAGTCGTGAGAAAGAAGGAATTCCTGCCATATACAGGAACAAGGATGGACCTTGAAAGCATTATGCTGAGTGAAACAGATAAGACAGAGAAAGACAAATAAATAATGTATGATTTCACTTACGTGTGGAATCTAAAAAAGAGTTAAGCTCTTAGAAGCAGAAACAAAGAAAAGTAAAGTGGTGTTTAGCAAGGCCAGTGTGGCTGGGGGAAATGGGGAGATGATGGTCAAAGGGGTACAAACTTCTAGTTATAAGATGAATGAGTTCTGGACATGTAATGCACAGCATAGTGATTATAGATAGCAACACTGTATTAAATCCTTGTAAGCTGCTTAGAGAAAAGATCTTCAATATTCTCACCACAATAAAAGATATGGTGATTATGTGATGTGAGGGAGGAGTTTGCTAAGCCATGGTGGCAATCAACTTGCAGTATATAAGTGAGTCAGTCAACACTTGTACACCTTAAATTTTCACAACGTTTATTATCTGTTCTTTCACTCCACTGCACCTCCCTTCCTTTTCAGTCATCCTGTGACTTGAAGCTGAAATGAATCACCTGTAGGCAGCCTGTGATTGGATGTTATTTCTTCTTATCCCTCAGCCAGTCTGTCTTTTGATAATCCATTTACATTGAAAGTGGCCCTGATATGTGAAAACTTACAATTGCCATTTAATTAGTTGTTCTGGTTGTTTGTAGTTTCTTTATTTATTTCTCACTCACATGAAGGGATAACAGGATCAGAAAGAACAGATCCACAGAATGTCATATATGAGGAGTTCTGATGAATTCCACAGGAAAGGGGAGCTACTTTTTCCTCATGAACTTTCTTCAAATCCCCGAGGGGAGGCCAGGCATGCTAGTTACAGTTCAGTGTGGGACTGAGACCTGTAGAGTGCCCACACTACTGTCTACTGGAGTTGAATCCTAGCTCTGAAGTAATCCCCACGTCTTGATTGATGACCTCCATCCTAGTTAGGAATCATGGGGCAGAGGCCCTGTGACCTTTCAGACCAGATGTGAGTCTCACCAGACCCCACACACCCTGTCTGCCCCCCACCAAGCCCAGTCCAGAGAGGGACTCTGGACTGGGACACGAGGCGGGGGAGGGAGGGCCGGTCCAATTTCAGTTCTGGTTCTGCCTGTGCCCCTTACAGAGGCTGTGAGATCAGGGTGAGACACTTCCCTTCCTGAGTTCTGTAAATGCAAGGTTTCTTCCTTCCTTCCACCACCCTGGGAAACAGCCAATATTTAGTGAGTAGTTACCACGTCCGGTCAGTCACCAGGCACTGGAGGTTCATGTTTCGTGGGAGGATGGTGTTGATAGTCGGCCGTGTTAACACTCTGACCTTAATCTGACCATACACGATGAGGCGATCTGCATTCCACGTGCTGTTGTGGGTTCTTGGGAGCGACTCACACACTCCCTGTAACAAATACATTCATAGTTGAATGGGAAGAGGCAGCGAGAGTTCTTTGTTGTTCTCATGGCCTCAGAGGTTTGGGAAAGAGTCTGCTGTGTTCAGGTGAGCTCAGCGAGTGCACCCGGGGAAGACACGTGTGTAGTTATAACCTAGTGTGCGTGGTGTTAGGAGAAAGGAGGTGAACTGGGGTGAGTTTGCTTGTGGGGAGGAGTGGGCGTGTCAGGTGTAGACACATGGGTCTCATGGGAGGAAGGTGGAGACAGAGGGCAGGTTGTGTGCATGGAGGGTTGAGACAGGTATGTTTGGGGCCTTGAGAATAAAACAGTTCTTCAGGGGGTGAGGCCTGGAGTGGGGACCAGAAGGAAGCTGACGTCTGGAGTCTTTGACTGTGCTTTACTGTGGTGCTGGACGGGGTCATGGAAACAGGGTTTCGGGGCAGAACTGTCTGGACTGTCGTCGTGTGAGCTGTGGGAGTGAGGTATTGAGAGGTGTCCCACACCGGCCTCGGTTGACCGGAGGACCCAATGGGGCTGTCACAGGCTGGGTGACCCCAGGAGAAGAAGGATGGGGAACACTTTTCTGTTCAGTGACTTGCAGAACGAGCCACCCCCGGATCTGGGCTTGGGTTTGTGGGTTTGTTTCTCGCTCACACTTTCTCTCTCTGAGATTCTCTTCCTGTGACAGCAGCACCTTCTCCCCATCAAAACCTGAGTCATTCCTCCCTCCTCACTGCCTCTTGTCCCCCGGACAATGAGCTCTTCATCAAGACTGTGAATCCTGTCTTTCTCTTTGTGTAAAATACTGATTGGAGGCAATTAATATATATTTTCTGTTTTTGTTTGTTCATCCATATATCAGTTGGTGGACATTTGGATTGTTGGCCACTTTTTGTCTCTTGTGAGTCGTTTGTGAGCATACACGCATAACTGTGCGCTTGAGTACTTGTGTGCAATTCTTCTTTATTTCTATTTTTCATTGTGGTAAGAGCACTTATCACGAGATCTACCCTCTTTGAAGGTTTCTGTTCCACTAACATATTGTTCACTACAGGCATGTGGTTACACAACGATTTCCAGAATTATCTAGGTTGCAGAACTAAAACTTATGCCTAGAAGTGAAATTTCCTGATTATATGGCAATTCTGAGTTTTAAGGATCTGCCAAAGTGTTTTCCACAGTGGCCAATCCATTTCACATTCCCAAAAGCAAAATGTGAGGGTTCAGATTCCTCCACTTCCTCAATGACACTTGTATTTTTTCCGAAGTATAGCCAATATAGTGGGTGTGAAGTGGTAGCTCATTGTGCTTGTATTTGAATTTCCTATTGACGAATGAGTTGAGACTCTTTTCATATGCTTGCTGCCCATTTGTGTATCTTGTTTGTGGAAATGTCTGTTTAAGCCATTTGACTAATTTTTTAAATTGATTTTTTGTTTGTTTTTGCTGTTGAGTTAAAGGTGTTCTTTATGTATTGTGAATACTACCCTCTGGTTAGATATTTGGTTTGTAAATATTTCCCACCATTTTGTAGGCTGTCTTTTCCACTTTCCTTTGCACATGCATTTTTTATTTTGATGAAGTTCAGTTGATCTATTTTGTTTCTTTTGCTACTTTTGCTACTTCTTTTTGGCATGACATCGAAGGAACTGTTGTAAAGTCAAGGTTATGAAGGTTTAGTCTGTTTTTCTGTCAGACTGTATATTTGAGCTCTTATATCAATCCATTTGGAGCTAGTTTTTGTATGTAGTGTGTGTAAGGATCCAGTTTCATTGTCTTGCACGTGGATATCCAGTTTTCCCAGCACAGTTTGTGGAAGAGATTATTCTTTCTTCACTGACAGGTCTTGGTGCCCTTGCCAAAAGTCAACTGATCATATGTATAGGTTTATATCTTGTACTCCAAAAATGTTCCATGCATCCATGTATCTGTCTTGATGCCAGTACCACCCTTTCGATTACACTGTTTTTAGTAAGTTTGAAATCAGGAAGCGTGTTCTCCAACTTCATCCTTTTCAAGATTCTGGGCGTTATGAGTCTTTGGCAAATTTTTTTTAATGCTTATTTATTTTTGAGAGACAGTGAACAGGGGAGGGGCAGAGAGGGGGGGGGACAGAGGATCTGAAGTAGGCTCCACACTGATAGCAGTGAGCCTGATGTGGTGCTTGTACTCACGAGCTGTGAGATATTGATCTGAGCAGAAGTCAGGCACTGAACCAAGTGAGCCACTAAGGTGCCCCCTTTTGCAAACTTAGCATTAAAGATATGTCCTTTCCATTTCTGCTGAAACAGGCTTTGGGACTTTGATAGCGATTGAATTGATCTGGTAGATTGCCTGGGAGAGTATCATCACCTTTACCATGTCACTTCTTCCAAGCTGTGATTCTAGGATGCCATTCCATTGACTTAGGTCTTTTCAAAGTCTTTCAGCATATTAAAAAAACACAAAACTAACATGTGTAACTATTGTACCTTCTTTGCTAAATTTATCCTTGTGTATATTGGGTTACTTTTGCAAATGAATTTTGTCACCCAAAATGATACATTCAAGTCTTCATCCCAGGTACCTGTGAATACAATTTTTTTGAAACCAAAAAAATTAAATGAGGATGGGATAATCCTTAACACAATGTTCTCATAATTTTACTTTTTCACTCTTATGTTTGAACGTAAAAATACATGATCATTTGCAATCTATTGGTGTATTTTTACAGACATTGAATGTACAATTTTGTACAATCTACATAGAATATAAGTTTTCTGTATTTTCTCTTTTCTTGCTTGTGCATGTAATCTGACAATGATTTTTGGTTAATATGAATATCTCGTCAGTGTTCTTGGTGGATCATGGTGGATATGTATACATTTTCTCTAAAGTTTGTATTTAAAGATTAGAGCTGTGTGTCTCTTCTTGTAAGTAGTTAATTATAATCCATCTCTTGACTCTGAAAGTAATTAATTATAATCCATCCCTCAATTTCATGTAACTTGCATCCTACAAGTAATAAATTAGGTAGTATGCTCATGTCCCTCTCCTACAATTGATATCAAACTTTTTCTCTTTGCATCTCATCTGGATGTGCTGGAGCTTCGGTCCTGTGATTTCACTGAAGCTTTTCCATAAACAGAAGTAGAAATAATTGTTACACATCAAATACAGGGAAACGCCAGTGCACTTTGGGGCCAGTATAGTGGCATTAAAGGGGTCCTGTGTTGATTTGTACTCTTTTGTGACTTCAGTTCTGCACATGGCTCCCATTAAGGACCTCACAGTGGTTCCTTGGGGTTGCCTATGAAGGGAGAAGATACACCAGAGGTACTGGTCAATGCCACAAACTAGCATTGTGCACAGTGGATTTCTCAGAGGCAGTGCACACCAGGCCATGTGATGGGAGTGAAGTGATGCACAGAAGATGTTGGTTATCTTGTGGATTTATCTCATTCAGGCTGCGTCTTTTTAGCTGATTTATGATTCTTTAAAACAGCCTGCATTGTCTGAACTGAAGGGATGGAAACCTCTTCATGGACTTCAAGATAAATGGTGATTAGGAGTGGAGAAAAATGGGTTACCTAAAACTGTGCCAGAGCATGATGATGTATGAAGGTGTGGACTGATATCTACAATCTGTGATGTAAGTTGGTTTCAGCAAAGGGGGAAAGATGAACCAGTCAGGACAACTCAATGATGGTTGGGAAGGAGAGTCCACAGTTTAATGGCAGGAGTCTAGGCATTGTTCCTGCACATAAGCCATGGCTCCTCCTCACAACGACCTGCAGATAGTTCACAAGGCATATGCCCCACATACTATTCCAGAAAATCCTGGGCACACTGATTGTTGCACTGATGCTCTTGTGTTTACCTCCTGGCTTCATCTTTGATTCCTCTCTGGCTGTACCATTCCCAAAATAGCAGAATCCCGAGGACCACCAGGATCAAGCCAGCCATGCCCATGCGGATGAGATTCTCTACTGTGTAATCTTTGGAGTGCGAGGCTAGGAATTGAGGACAAAGAGGTCACTGAGATCAGAGAGACCAAAATTGTCCTGATCCTGGATGTCCACCCAGGGCACCCACCTCCCCTTGACAGGACTTCACACTCCACACTAATCCCATGACTGAGGTTCTCGTATTCACCACTACTGCGGTATGACTTGTTTTGTGATGAGATGATGGTGTCAGCTGCTTCTGAGAACCAATGAAAAGCGGGGGAAGATGAGAAGCTAAATGAATTCAAACTTATTCCCTGGGCTGTGGGTTCTTCTATCTCCCCTACTTCTCTTGATATAACTATTATGTAGTCCCTAAGCATCCCCTCTGTTCTCATTGAATTATTTCTGTCTCCCCGTGTTTTGTGAATTCAGACTTTCTTCTGACTTTTTGGAGCAGAGCTTTGTTGTGCCCCAAAGTCTCAGCTTTACTGAGAAGACTGGACTCTAAGTACAGAAACAATTGAACCCCTCTATTCTCCTGTTCATTCTGGGCACAGGACCATGCAAGCTAAGTTGTAGGTGAAAGCTTGCATTTATTCAACAACTGAGAACTCAGGATCTATAGATGAGGGATTGGTCTTCATGAGAAGCTGAATTTCAGGAGCACAGAAGGTTGAAATTCTGGGGCAGGCTCCCTTTCAATCTCCAGCAGCTCCCTTCCTCCAGTCAGCCTTTCAATCTTCACCTGCAAATTTCTCGTGCACATATTCTTTCATTAAATAATTCTTCATACATTTATGTATGCTTACAGTGTGACACATACACACCTATGCATATGCATAATATTTTCTAAATGGTGCTGTCAACTTGGTGGGGCGTTAAATGGTATTTCTGCCTTAGATTGTGAGTCTGTGTGAGTCTATATTGGCAGGTAGTTCTGAACAGTGTCACAGAGAAGGCCTCACTTGGAGGTGACATTTCAGCTGAATCCTGAATAGGAGAAGGAGACTGAGGGGAGTCACATGAAGACCAGAGAAGGTGAGTCACAGGCTGTGGGAAGAGCAGGTCCCCAAAAAGTTCTAAGCATGCTTTTCAGTAAGGAATGAAGCCATGTCTGTGGTTGTAGGAGGATCCAGAGGAGAACAAGGAGGTGGCATCTAGGGGTCTGGTGATGGGAAATAGGCCATGTGTGACAAAATAGATGAGGGAAGCTCCATCATCACCATCATCACCATAATCATCATCACCATAATCATCACCATCATCATCACCATAACTACAACCACTATCATTACCACCACCATCATTATCATCACCATCATCATCACCAGCTTCATCATCATAATTGTTATGATCACCTTCATCATTACCATCATCACCACCATATTCCACATCATCACCATCATCACCATCACCACTGTCAACGTCATGATGATCGCTATCAAGATGACCACCATCACATTCAACATCATCACCACCATCTTTACGATCATTGTCATCATCAACACCATCCTCCTCCTCATCATCATCGTTACTTCACCATCACAATCATCACCATCATCATCATTATCGTTACCATCATCAGTACCATCACCATTATCATCCCCATCACCACCATCACCAATAATCATCATCAGCTCCACTGTCATCATCATGATTGTGACCACTGCCATGATTATCACCTTCATATTCATCATCATCACCATCATCACCATCATCAGTATTATTGTCATCTTTCTCCTCCTTCAATTCCTCCTCCTTCTCATGTCATTCTTTCCTTCTTTCTTTCTGTCTATCTGCCATGAAGAACTCTAGGAACTGCTGTAAGATTTCAAGGAGAGAGGACTAATTATTTGATTTTTATCTTAAAAGACAACCCTCTCCTCTCCATCTATATGTCCAGAACCAAGGAGGTCACAGTTCTGATCTTAATAAAGAAGAGAGAAAGTCGGTGGTGTTAGAAAGCTGAGCACAAAATTTAGGTAATCCTTCAACTAAATTTTAACTGCTTTAACCTAAAAATGAAAAAAATGGTTTCAAAAAACAAAAACCAATTTTAGGTCACTGCTTTTTATAGATCTCCATGTAAAAATTTTAAGTAAGCTTATACAATTCAGAAAATAGGAATTGGGTGCCTGGGTGGCTCAGTCGGTTAAGTGTCCAACTTCGGCTCAGGTTGTGATCTCACAGTTCATGAGTTCGAGCCTCACATCAGGCTCTGTGCTGACAGCTCAGAGCCTGGAGTCTGCTTCAGATTCTATGTATCCCTTCCTCCTGCCCCCTCCCACTTGCGCTCTGTTTCTCTCAAAAATAAACATTAAAACATTAAAAAAAAAGAAAATAAGAATGAATGACATATGTCATCTGAGTGTTTGAATGATAGATGTTATAGAACAAGTCAAGAACTTTCAGTGAATCTCACCATGGCCAAATTCAAGGAGAAAATATAATTGTTCATGAGATGTTCAGTTGTCTGGAGAAAAATTCTTTTTTTTTTTTACATATTTATTTTTTTAATATTTTTATTTATTTCTAGGAGAGAGAGAGAGAGAGACAGCGTGAGCAGGGGAGGGTCAGAGAGAGAGGGAGTCACAGACTGAAACAGGCTCCAGGCTCTGAGCTGGCAGTCAGCACAGAGCCCGACGCGGGGCTCGAACCCACGAACCGCGAGATCATGACCCAAGCGAAAGTCGGACGCTTAACCGACTAAGCCACCCAGGCGCCCCTTCTGGAGAAAAATTCTTAATTCATTGCTTAAAAATACTTTTTCCACCTGATAAAACCCTGAAGTAAAGGAAAAATAAACTAAAATAGATAAGTCAGTAATTCTGTGTTTAGAAGACAGAGATTTCTGCTGTTTGCCTGCAAATAATTTGTCTGATAAAAGAAGATTTTTCTTAAAATGAGCTTCACGTCTATCTTTAGCATTTTACATTGACATTAGTATCATGTGGTATTTGATGCAAATAGAATATATGTACAATCTGGAGAAGAGAGATTTCAATTTTTTTGTGTTGTATGTAATTATTTTCAGTAAATCAGAAGTGTCCGATTGAAAAATAGTTGATTGCTTAGAAATATAAAATAAAAAATTATGATAAATAGGGGCGCCTGGGTGGCTTAGTCGGTTAAGCGTCCAACTTTTGCTTAGGTCATGATCTCGCAGTTTGTGGGTTCGAGCCCCGCGTCGGGCTCTGTGCTGACTGCCAGCTCAGAGCCTGGAGCCTGTTTCAGTCTGTGACTCCCTCTCTCTCTGACCCTCCCCTGTTCACGCTGTCTCTCTCTCTCTCCTAGAAATAAATAAATAAAAATTTAAAAAATTATGATAAATAACATTTAAAGCCAAACAAATCCCAAATAGATAAATAATTACTCCTGGGAGCTGTGCATGCCCCCCACTCCCGGTCTCAGTTGTGCCCCGAGTGGCTCAAAACCCCCAGGTCTGCACAAGGGGCATCAGAGTGGTGCCCACAGGAGGGAAGGCTCTTCTCTATGGGAGTGTCCTGTGGGGGCTGACACTGCGGTTCAGATTCTGATATAGAGACACCAGGAGGTGAGTAGGCCTCTGTCTACTCATGATCATCCTCAATTACCCACGCTGCATCCAGCCTCCCTGCCTCTCATCTCTGCTGAAACTCAGAATCAGGGACACCTGATGTGGAGGCCCTGGTCTCTTCACCCTCTCCTCGGCTGGACCCTCCTCTTTGGAGGCCTCCAGATCCACACATTTGTCACTGTCTCAGGCTTTCCTAAGGCTTAGCCCAGAGCTGATGGAACTCAGAAAGATCATCCATTCAGATGAGATTCTCTAGTGTGTAATCTTGGCTGTTTGAAGCTAGAAAATGTGGACCAAGTGATTGTTGTGATCAGGACAGACTGAAGTCATGCTGTGATGCCTGCATGTCCACTGTGGTCACCTGAATTCATTGACAGAACTTGAAACTTGTCAACCCAGCCCCAAAACCAAGAATTTCTCCTCATCTTCTTGGAGTCTGGCCTGTTTTGTGATGGTCTGAGGATATCAGCTACACATGAAAGTCAAAAATAGAGTGTGGTTATGGAGACATAGGAACGCATAAGTTATCTCTTCTGTCATGTCCAGGGAGTCCCTGAAACTGGCTAATGTCAATCTCAATGCCTAGAGGGAAGCATCTCCAGCTTCTCATCTTCCATCTAACTAGGAGGCAAAAATAAACATTTGAGTCTTCATTTTGCTCTGAGAATCAGTAGTGTGATGGAGTGAAAGGCTGGGTACCTTTTCATTCCTTCACCTCAGCCAGCTCCTGACTTGTGACTATTTTATTTCCAAAGCAGTTTCTATTCTTTTATTATCAATCTATTCTTTTTGAAAATAAATGATGGATTCTATACCACACATTAGGCATTTTTCTAGGAGCAAGGATTAGCATAATTCACATCACTCCTAATCATTCAATTTGTCATCTAGATATGAAGAATGATAAGAAACAAAATAAAGATAAATGGCAAAATAAAAATGCAGATGGACACATGAACAAATATATAGAGATCTACAGATATGAGACAGCCTTTGATCAAATGACAATAGAAATATCAAGAAATACCAAGTACCCTAGAGTGAGAGGAGAGAATAGGAAACATGAAATCTTAGGAAAGATGTTTTGGAGGATGGCCTGATCCACCTGACAATGTGCTCATGGAATTTGGGGAGAAATCCAGCCTTTCCCTCTTTCCTTTCAAAGAATGTCAGTGGTTACTGAAGCCCCAAGAGAGAGGAATTCCTGACACTTGTTCCACAGAATTCACTGGTACCAAAGCTCAGAACCGTTTTAAGACTTTTAAATCCAGGATGGGATTCTGCCTTTGACAGCTGGGAGAACAGGATTTCTCCTGTTCAGATGTGAATAGGATTTTATCAATGTCTCAGTGAAGAGTGGCTGAACTGACTCAAACTGACTTAAGACTTCCAGTGAATCCCCCATCCTCCTGGCCAGAAAATGAGGGATACCCCTACTCTGCCCTTCATATTATGGACCTATTTCCATAGGTAGCATGATACTCTTACTTTCTAGATATTAGCACCAAGGGCAGAACGGAGTCAGCTCTTTTCTCTGCACTCAACTGGGCTTCTCCCTCATGCATTTCCCCTACACTGACTACCCAGTCGGAACCAATGAGCTCAACGCTGCTGCACACGATTGCCTCTCCTTTCATTTCCCACCTCCCGTGGCCCCAGGTGCTGTGGGAACAACCCCTCTGTAAATATTTGAAGCATAGACATGAGGATTGTCCATGGGGGTGACTACAGACTCTTAATGCTGCCTGAAACAGGAAGGAGGCTGTGGTCCTCACGTCCCCCTCAGCACTACTGCTCTCCTCAAAGCTCATCCTTTAAACTCTTCAGTCTCCTCCCTGCACACACCTGGTGCTGCCCCGTCCCTCTGGTGGTGGTAACACATGGAGGACATGGGGCTCTCCATCTTTTCCACCTGGTGGCTGATCCCCGTTTCTCCTCCTCCTCATCTCAACCCAAAGCTCTCCTGTAGCAGGGTAGTGACCCAAGTGTCTGGGCCCAAAATGGACATGGAGTCTGGGCCCCTCACCTGAGACCAGCAGCTCCAGGGGGTCACTGGGCTGTGACAACACGTAGGGGGAGGTGCTCTGTGAGCCGTAGCACCTGTAGCTCCCCTCATGGTCTGAGGTCACAAGACTAAAGCTGAAGTTGACCTGATAAGGTGCAGCTGCGTCCTGTAGACGAATGTGCTGGGGAGGAGCAGGTGACCCCTCCTTGGACAGGTAGAAGGTATCGAACCAGATTTCAGAATGACATTCCAGGGTCACGTTCTCTCCCCAGGACACTAGGGACCCCGGCTGGGCCGAGAGGGATGGTTTCCTGAGCAGTCCTGTGGGAGTAAATGCATGACCTGTACAGATCCGCCCCTCCTCACACGCCCTGGACCCTGAGCTGGGGGACTACTGTGCTCTCTCCTGGGGTCTGGGTAACCCCCTCTCATTTCCTCTTGCCTCTCGGATGGGTGTCCTTTGTCTCCCTGGCCCGCACTGTCCCCTTCTAAGCCCCAGCTCAGCCTCTGCTCCTGACCCTCTGCCTGGACCCCATCACCCCCAGGGGTGACCACGGTCCCAGCACCCTGAGTAGACATATATGGGGAGTGGGCGCCTCACCCGTGACCAGGATGTCCAGGGGGGCACTGGGGGCCGACCACGTGGAGGAGAGGTTGTGTCCACCATAGCATCTGTACCGGCCCCCGTGGGAGCTGCTCACTGGGCCCAGGGGGAAGTCGGGGCTGGGCTGCCCATCTAGACGCACGGGAGGTGTGAGCCCCTCGTCCTTCGTCAGAGCGAAAGTGTCAGATCTGGCCTCCGAGTGACACTGGAGGGTCAGGTAGTCTCCGGGCTGCACCAGCGAGCCCGGCTGGGCTGAGAGGGTGGGCTCCCTGTAGGCGCCTGCACGGGAGGGGACGGTGGTACCGGGGGGACGCACACCCCACATTGGCCCAGGGGTGTGAGGTGAGGCTCTCGTGGGTCCCCCCTCCACGGCTCCCATCTGTGGCCTGACTTCAGAAGACCAGTGTCACTCAGCCCCCATCACCCCCAGGGCTCCACTGGGCACATGGCTTAGGTCAGTCATTTGGGGCCCAGAAATAGATGGGGCAGGGTGGGGCCCCCTCACCTGTGACCTGAAGGTGCAGGGGCTCACTGGGGAGTGACCACGTGTACTGGTAGGAAGCTGGAGAAACGTAGCACCTGTAGGTCCCCCCGTGGGAGGGGCTCACAGGGCCCACAGAGAAGAGCGCCTGCCTCTTCTCACGAGGGAACTTCAATTCCAGGTGTCGGGGCGCGTCAGCTCCCCCCTCCTTCAGCAGACGGAAGGTCTGCCGTGGGATCTGTGAGCTACAGGAAAGGGACACGTTCCCTCCTGAGGCCACCATGGGGCCTGGGATGGCCCAGAGGGAGGGTGCTGGGTACACTCCTGAGGAGAAGGAGGGTCAGTGTTACAGGGGCCATCGCCCCTGTACCCCAGTGTGGACTGTGAGCGAGGGTCCCCCTCAGGCCACACTCTGTTCCCTTCCACCTGGAGGAGGGGCCCCGGGGCGGGGGGCAGCTCCCACCTTACCTGTCACCACCAAGGTCAGGAAGTCACTCCCCTCTGACCAGCCGTTCCGGCTGTGATACTGACACTGGTATCTCCCTGCATCATGCTGGCTAGCGAGTTCAAGGGAGAAACTGGCCTTGTTGCTGGAATCCTGTGAGATCTCCATGGACATGTGTCTAGAGGCCCTCTCTCTATACAGATAGAAGACATCAGCCTGCCAAGGCGCCTGACACCAGATGGTCACAGGGCTCCAGTTGGTGACGTTGGGGCTGGGGTCAGCCCAGATGGAGGGTCTGGAGGGGGACCCTGGAAAGGAATCAGATGAGGAATTAGGAGCGTGGCCTTCTCCCTTGTTTCCCACCTGTCACCCCAATTCCCCTCCCGGACTGGTCGCCATCAGCCCAGACCCTCTGTGACCCCAGCTGCCCAGCGGGTTGTTGGGTGGAAACAGGGAGTCTGGGGAGCACTCACTTGCCTGTACCTGGCCCCACGGGTCCCGACACAGCCCTGGAAGAGAGTTCCCTGTGAGAGTGCCCCCCCTCCCCCATGTAGCTGCTCCAGGCCTGGTCAGGTCCACTGACCACTGGGGCCAGTCTGAGCTGAGCACTCTCCTCCCCCAGAAGTCCTGCCCCCAGTGTGTCCCCTAGTCCTGGGGTCTGAGACCAGGACCTGCAGAGGCAGGAGGGAGGCCGACCCCATCCCTCCTCTTGCCAGAAAGCTCACCGAGGCACAGAAGGGCAGTGAGGGTCGGGGTCCTGAAGCTGCCTCCCATGGTCCCGGCGGTGCAGACAGCTTGCAGAGTCCTCAGAGCCTGTAGGACAGACACATGCGCGGGGTGTGACAGCCCGGGCTCCGTGTTCCCCGTCACATGAGGGGCCTCCCAGGAAGGGGAAGAGCCCTGCAGGGCCCCGCTGTGCTCTCCCTGAAGGGAGGCCCGACAGCAGAGGCCCCGTGACCTTTCAGACCAGATGTGAGTCTCACCAGACCCCACACACCCTGCCCGCTCCCCACCAAGCCCAGTCCAGGGAGGGACTCTGCTCTGGGACACGGGGGAGGGAGGGAGGGCCGGGGCTGGGGGACGGGTCCTATTTCAGTTCTGGTTCTGCCTGTGCCCCTTACAGAGGCTGTGAGATCTGGGTGAGACACTTCCCTTTCCTGAGTCTCGTAAATGCAAAGTTTCTTCCTTCCTTCCACCTTCCTGCCAATCAACTAACGTTTAGTAAATAGTTTCCACATCCAGTCATGACACCAGGCCCTGCAGATTCATTTGTATAGGAGGATGGGGTTGATAATCAGCAGTGGTAACAGTTTGACCTTAATCCAACCACTACATGATTTGAATTCTACATGGTGTTATAGGTTCTTGGGTTCCACTCACACAATCCCAGTAACAAATACATTTACAGTTGAGTGGGGAGAGGCAGTGGGAGTTCTTTACTGTTTTCATGGCCTTGGAGGTTTGGGAAGAGTCTGCTCCGTTCTGATGTGCTCAGAGAGCACAAGCCGGGAAGACACGTGTAGTTATAACTCTGTGTGTGTGGTTCTGGGGAGGGAGGGCGAACTGAGATGAGTTTGCCTGTGGGGAGGAGTGGGTCCTGCTGGGCCGGAGGGGTTAGCTCAGTTCGTGTCAGCACATGGAGATGTGGGTCTCATGGGAGGAAGGCGGAGACAGGTGGGCAGTTCGCGCGTCAGGGGAGGGTCAGCGACAGGTACGTTTGGGGCCATGAGAATAAAACTCTTCATCGGGGGTGAGGCCTGGAGTGGGGGACCGGAAGGAAACTGGTATGGTGGCTTCAACATGACATCTGGAGTCTTTGACTGCACTTCACTGTGGTGCAGGACGGGGTCATGGAAGGAGATTCCGCGGCAGAACTGTCTGGACTGTCGTCGTGTGAGCTGTGGGAGGAATTGAGAGGCATCCCACACGTGCCTTGGTTGACCGGAGGACCCAATGGGGCTGTCACAGGCTGGGTGATCCCAGGAGAAGAAGGATGGGGAACACGTTATAACAGGGTTCAGTGACTCACAGACGGAAGCACCCCCTGATCTGGGCTGGGGCTTGTGGGTTTGTTTCTCTCTCACACACTTCCTCTCTCCGACGTTCTCTTTCTGTGACAGCAGCATTTTCTCTCCATCAAAACCCGAGTCATTCCTGCCTCCTCAAATCTTGTCCCCAAGATATGACCTCTTCTGGACACTGGATTCTGTCTCCTGCTTAGCACAAAGCACTAGTTGGAGGCAATTAATAGTTTTTTGTTTGTTTTTTTGGTTTTTAAAAAATGTTTCCTTATTCATTCTTAGTTGCTGGACATTTGGATTGTTTCACTTTTGTATTTTGAGTCCTTCTATGAACATGCTTGCATAAGTGTCTGCTCTATCACCTGTGTGAAGTTCTGTTTTCTCTTTTGTTTTTCATTGTGGTAAGAGCACTTACCATGAGATCTTTTTACAAATTTCTTTTTTTTTTTAATTTTAAATGCTTATTTAGTTTTGAGAGAGATATATATAGAGAGACAGAGTGCAAGCAGAAGAGGGGCACAGAAGACAAGAGACACAGAATCCAAAGCAGGTTCCAGGCTCTGAGCTGTCAGCGCAGAGCCCAACACGGGTCTTGAACTCACAAACTGTGAGACCATGACCTGAGCCAAAGTCAGACACTTATCCACTGAGCCACCCAGGTGCCCCCACGAATTTTCAGGACCATGTTATGCTTTATACCAACGTGGAATCAGTGAGGTGGAACTGGCAGATAATTGGAAACAGACCTATTTGTAGACAGTTGCCCCAATCCAGTGTATTTTGACAAATTACTTCATGAGCCTGAAGTCATCTATATAAGGGAAGAGATGATCCCTACCTAATATTTCGCTGGTAAAGACTCATCAATAGGGTGTGTGCAGCACCCAATGCAGACCCTGGCACCTGGGACATGTGAGAAAATGCTGATCTATACTGTTGTGTGCAATAACCAGACAGCCTCTGCTCTGTGTGGATCTGGATGCATGGGCAGTGACCTAGGTGATCAGACAGGGCTCTGAACTAGGCTCATGCCCTACAGTCACCACATTGGTATTTGAACGTGGGGTACTGCCTGTTCATGTTCTTTCTTTCTTTGGAAAATGCACCTTTCTTTTTTCAAGTTTATTTATTTAAATTCAAGTTAGTTAACATAGACTGTAGTATTGATTTCAGGAGTAGAACTCAGTGATTCATCTCTAACATATAACCCCCAATGTTCATCCCAACAAGTGACCTCCTTAGTGCCCATCACCCATCTATCCCACCCTCCACCCACCTCCCCTCCAGTGACCCTCAGGTTGTTCACTGTATTTAAAAGTCTCTTATGGTTTGCCTCCCTCAGTGTCTGCCTGTTCGTTTTCTATGCTGCTCATGTCATGTAGGAGACTCTGCCTCTATAGTTTGCTTTGTGTTTGATGGGCTCATGTTAGTTCACTACTTTTTTGCTAAGTCTCTGTGAGTGGAATACAAAACAGGAAATCTTTGTACCAGGACTGAGCAGGCGACCTAATTCACCTTTCAAGGTGAAGGCAGCCACGGAGGATGCTGAGTTGATTTATTGCAGATTGCTATGTTTGTGTAGAGGTAAACTTTTATGTCTGTCTTTCCATTTATAATCAATCCTGAATCCATCCATCCTGGCAAGGAATATATACAAAAGTCAACTATATTTCATACAATGTACCAAGCATGAAAACTAAAGTACGTGCTAAATTCACATGGATACTGTTCTCTGATCACTATTAGTCTTGGGAATGTGATGGGTGTCAAATAATGACAAAAGATATGTACTTGACCACTGTGTCATGTGGTATGTGGAATAAGTCCTTGGAGGTTGGAGATGATGTCACAGAGTATGAGGACTGGTCTGGGCATGTTGACAGTTCCCACAGCTCATGCCCAACATATTATTCCAGAACTTCTTAGGCACACAAGGTGTTTCCCAGACTCTGCCATTCTGATTGTTGCATTGTTCTCTCTTGAATTTACCTCCTGGCTTCATCTTTGACTCCTCTCTGACTGGAGTGATCCTGAAATAGCAGAATCCCGAGGACCAGCAGGATCAAGCCAGCCATGCCCATGCGGATGAGATTCTCCACTGTGTGATCTTTGGGGAGGGAGGCTAGGAATTGAGGACAAAGAGGTCACTGAAGTCAGGGAGACCCAAATCAACCCAGATCCCGGATGTCCACGCAAGACACCCACCTCCCCTTGACAGGACTATACTCTCCACGCCACTTCCATAACTGAGACCTTCTCCTACTCACCAGTGTTGCGATCTGGCCTGTCTTGTGATGGGCTGATGGTGCCAGCTGCTCCTGAGAGCCACAAAATGTGGAGAAAGATGAGTTTCTGATGAGACTTAAACTTGTCCCCCAGGCTGTGTGTTCTTATACTTCCCCTTGTTCTCGTGCTATAACTGTTATGCAGTCTTAATGGACACTTTCTGTTATAGAAGGATTCTCTCTGTTTCGAATGAATTATTTCAGTCTCCCTATCTTTTTTGAATTTAGAATTTGCTTCTGAATTGGTGTGGAGCAGAGTCTTCCTGTGTCCCCTAACTCAGAATTTAGTGAGATAAATCATCTCTCAATACAGAAGTACTTGAGCTCCATATTCTCTGTGTTTATTCTGAGCACCTAAGCTACCTCTTGTGGCTAGAACAACTTGTATTTTTCAACAATTCAGGATCCAGTGTCCATGAATGAGGGGCTGCTCATAAATATATAAAATATATATAGTGATATATATGAATATATTGAGAAAGAGAGAGAGAGAATTCAATGCATACAGCCTAGATTGTGGTAATTACTTGAAATACCCTAGGTAGGAAGGAGATACGTCTGAACAATGTCAGAGTGAGGGTTACACTTGGAGAGGACATTTAAGTTGATTCCTCAATAGGAGAAAGAGGCTGAGAGGAGCAATGTGAAGACCTAGACAAGGTGTATGGGAAGAGTAGGTCCCCAGAAAGATCTAAGCATGCTCTTCAGAAGTAAGTGAAGCCATGTCTATGTTTGTCGGAGGGTCCAGAGGAGAATAGGGAGTTGGGATGGGGGAGGGGTGGTGCATGGGAGATGGGCCAGGTGTGACAGGATAGATGAGGGAGGCTCCATCATCATCATCATCACCACCACCACCATTATCACCACCATCATCTTCATCATCACCATTATCACCACTGTCACCATCTTCTTCACTATCATCATCACCATTATGATCATCCCCATCTTCATTATGGATCATCACCACCATCACTACCACCATCATCACCATCCTCATCATGATCATCACCATAACCACCACCACCATTATCATCATTACCACCACCATCATCATCATCATCACCATCATCATCAATACTACCACCATCATCATCACCACTGTTCTCTTCCTTCTCCTCCTCCTCACTCTCTCTAACTCAGTCTGTCAGTCACAACTCTGAAAACTAATGTAATTCAAGGGAGAACATTAGTCAGTTGATTTTTATCTTCAAAGACAACTCTCTCCTCTCTATATAAATATCCAGAACCAAGGATGTCACACTTCTGGTCTCAAAGCCATAAAGAGCAGAGAAAATCAATGTTGTTATAAAACTGGTTGGTGAGCACAAAATTAGGTAATCCTGCAAACTTATTTCAATCTATTTCACATAAAATGCAACAAGATAAAAAATTATAGATCAGTCTAATTATAAATCTCCATGTGAAAATTCTAAATAAGCTTATAGAATTCAGAGTATGAAGAATAGATATCATTCAGTGGGCTGTATGCAAATCTTTGATACCAAGAAGTCTTTTAACTGTATCTCACTGGGGCTACAAATTTAAAAGAATAAGCCTGGAATTGTATAAGCCCAGAAATAATTCCTAATTTGTATTAAGTAAAGAATTATTTTCTGGGGTGCCTGGGTGGCTCAGTTGGTTAAGCTTCCAACTTCGGCTCAGGTCATGATCTCATGATTCATGGGTTTGAGTCCCACATCAGGTTGTGTGCTGACAACTCAGAGCCTAGAGCCTGCTTTGGATTCTATGCTTCTCTCTCTCTCTCTGTCCCTCCCCCATTCACTCTCTGTCTCTCTCTTTCTCAAAAATAAATAAACATTAGAAAAAAAGAAAAGAAAAAATTTTTCTAATAAAACATGAATGTAGCTGAAAAATGGACTGAAATGGACAGGTTAGTATTGCTATATGTATAAATACATAGATTTATTATGTGTTTGCCTTAAAATAATTAGAGCTATCAATGAAGATATTTTCTTAAAGCAACAATCAGTTTTGTATTAATGTCTTATTTTGTCATCATTATTATAAGGTTTTTGCTGTAAATAAAATTGGCACACAATCTGGAAATAAAGAGATAAGTTTCCTTTTTTTGAGTTTGATAAAATTATTGTCAATAAATCAAAGGAGATCAATTGCAAAGCAACTGAAAGGTAGAAAGTCTGTACTAAGTTAGTAGAATAATAGAATATAAAATTAATTTAACCAAACCAGTATTGTTGTTTTCTATACTTAGCTATTATTTAGAAAGTATAAAGAAATAAAGATCATATTTATAAATGAATAAAGTAGTTGAACAACTTTTCAGCTTTGAGTGTAGACAAAATAATGAATAAAACTTTAGAATGTATCTGTATCATTTATAAACCTCATTTCTAACCATTTGTATAAAAGAAAACTTTATAATCATAAATTATTCTCCATAATGAATATGTTTCATCTAATCCCAATGAAATAGGAGAATTTTTTTAAAACTTTTAAGTCATACATCCTCATACTGTAAATTTATACCTGCAAGGATCACTTTAAAAGTTCTGAGAAGTAGGCAGAGTGACACTTGATGAGCTTCCACACACAGTGCAGAGAGGACACGAATTTCCCACTGACGAGCTGTGCAGTGTCTCTGGGGGCTCTCAGGAGCCATGCATAGCACCTGGTCTCAGGTGTGCCCTGAGTGGCACGGAGGCCCCCAGGGGAGCACAGGGGCAGCAGAGTGGTGCCCACAGGCGGGAGGCTTCTCTTTAGGGGATTGTCCACCTGCACCCACAGCAAATCCCACCTTGGCCTGAGCAGCTCTAGTCATGGCGAGAGAGGGCTCGAGGACCTCCTCGGGTGGGGGTGAAAGGCTCCATACTCTGGGTCTCTTGGAGATGGGAGGTATGAACTGCCAAAGGAGTGTCTGTCTGCCCTCTATGCCTGTCCCAGATTACCACCTCCACCAGCCCAACATCTTCCCTGTGCTCCAAGTCAGGCCTGGACACCAAGTGCTGCAAACCCACCCCCTCCATCCTATATCCCACAAATTCTCCAAACCTGGCTGGGCTGGGGGGCCTAGAAATTGTCCTGTGCTAACAAGGGCTGGGTGGCTTTTAGTACAAAGTCCCACGGTTTTGTGTGGGATGAGGAGGAGCTGAGATGCTAAATCAGTGGGGATTTACTAATCTCCATTGTCTCCATCATACTGGGACTTCCTCACGCTCTGCTGAGGCCCAGGCCAGATGCCCAAAATTGCATGCACCTGCATCTCCCACAGCTTCCTGAACCTTCCCAGGTCTGGGTTCTGGGGAGAGGAAGGTCAGAAATGAGATCAGTGCTGGCAGCCCCCTTTCTCAGACAGGGAACTCCTTTCTGAGAAGCCCCATCTCCCAGGAGAGCTGAGCGCACAAAGACTCAGCCCCCACAGGCCATCTTTGTCTGCCTGAGCAGCTGCCGTGCTCCTGGCCGTGACTAGCAGCCAGTACCCTACTTCTGAGCCAGAAACACCAGGGGGAATGTGTGTGGGACTTCTGCCTTGTAACCTCAGTCTGACCTCATCTCCTCTCAGGGTCAAGGTGTCTAAGTCCGTGCCTCTCTCTCCTCAGCCCCATCTGAGACTGCAGGGGTGAGGATTCCTACCTGTTCCAGCTCGCCTGGGTGGACCCTCCTCTGTGGAACTGCCCCTTGTGATCCCTTTATTGCATCCTGTCTCAGAATTTCCTGTAGACAGGGTCCTGAGCTGATCTTTTCTGCTCAAAGAGGACAGGGACAGGGAGGGTCTTTTCTGCTCAGAGAGGTCAGGGATAGGGAGGGACTCCTCCCCTAGGACCAGGGTCCTGCCCCAAATTGCCATCTCAGGGAGCACTGAGACCCCTCCCCAGTTAATCGCACCCCATACTTCATCATCAAAGGACAGGAAGGTGAGGTGGTGGGGCTGCCGAGCTCCCCAGCGCAGCCTGGCTGCTGCTCCCCAGCTGGGCCCCCACCCTCTCCCTGTGCCATGACCACCCTAGCCCTCCTCCCCCACCCCTGGGCCCAGAGCCCCTGGCCTGGGGGTCGTCCTGGCATCTCTGAAACCCCAGGACAGAATCCCCCGTGACTCACCAGCAGTTGAGCTGGGACCTGTGGGTGAGGGGCCAGGGTCTCCAGAGGGCCCTGGGGAAAAAGGCGATATCTGAGTAGAGGGCTCAGCTTCCCTTAGTCTCTGCTCACAGTCTCCTCCCCCGTGTGCCCCGTGGCCCAGCCTCAGAGCCCCTAGACACATGTGGTCACCCAGTCATCTCTATTGGAATCTCAGTGTCCCTGAGACACGAGATTGTTTCTAAGTACCTGAGGGGGTGTTAGATCTTCTGAGGGGCTCTCAGAACTGATCTTGGGTGGTCTGTGCTCAGAAGGAGCATAAACAGACCCCAGTAGCACACCAGTCTTGAGTTGGATCCTGTGAGGGGGTTGGGGCTGACCTGGGAGTCCCCATCTTACTCAGACTTCTACACCTGCCCTGTGGCCTCCCCAAGAGCGTCCCACTGCTCACCTGGCATCTTTAGACCCAGGAGAGGGACAAAGGGTGGGCAGGTGTCAGAGGGCCTCTCTTGGCCTAATGAGGGACAGATCTCCCTTTGAGTGACCCTCCCTCAGAGCCCCCCTCTCTCCCATCCCAGCCCAGGTAATTCTTGAGGACAGAGACCTGAATAGATCATCAGAACACAGAGGGTATAGGGCTGGACTCCCTCACCTGAGATCAGGACCTCCAAGGGGTCGCTGGAGAGTGACCACATCTGGGGGGTGTTGCTGTAATAGCCATAGCATCTGAACGTCCACCTGAGCCCAGGGTTCACGGGACCCACAGGGAACAGGGCCTGGAACTGCCCACGGGTGTGTCTCTGGGAGTCCAGGGTCGAGGAGGGCCTGGGTTCTCCTTCCTTCATCAGGACGAACCTGTCGAATTTCTCCCATGAGGCACACTGGAGGGTCACCTTCCCTCCTGCGGTCACGACGGGGCTGGGCAGGGCTGAGAGACTGGGTTTGCGATAGAATCCTAGGAGAGGAGGAGGGAGTGTTAAATAGGACTCAGTTCCCCCCACAGTGTCCCCAGGACAGGACTGTGAGAGACTCCATGAGAACAGACCCCCCTCCCTGAGGGCAGAGCCTGGGGCTGGGACCCTGAGGGGCTCGCACCTGTCACCACCAGCTCCAGGGGTTCACTGTGCTCTGACAAGCCAGAGGGACTTTGATAGTGACAGCGATACCATCCTGCATATTGCTCTGTCATGTATATGATGGAGAACTTGACCTTGTTCCTGGGATCCAGTGCAGGCTGTCTGTCCCAGGTCACTGATTGTCTGTCTCTATCCAGATAGAACTGCTGGGCCTCCAGGATTCCCTGACACCAGATGGTCACAGGTGTCCCCCAGGGGACCACAGGGCTTGGCTCAGCCCAGATGGTGGGTGTGGGGAGGGTCCCTGGAAGGAAACAGAGTCTGGATCACGAGACCTTCCCCACCCCCAGTTCCCAGCTCAGCTCTAAGCCCCCAGACGTCCCCTCTCCATCCACCCAGAACTACTATTCTCTATTCCCAGATGCCTGGTGGGTGAGCCCTGTCCCCAGTGAGAGGTGGGATGGATCCCTGGGGACACACTCACCTGACTGCACTAGGGTCCTGGGGACCACACTCAGCCCTGCAAGAGAATCCCTGAGAGATTTGCCCCAAATCCTGAGCAGAACCCTCCTCCCCATGAGCCTCCTGTGCCTGGGGTCTCTGGCAGCCCAGGGGCTGGCTGTGAGGCAGGTCCCTCCCAGACTAGGGCATCCCCTCCCCTCCTGAGATCTCACCGAGGAGGAGCAGGGCCGTGAGGGTGGGGGTCATGGCTTCTCCTGCCTCTGGACCCAGCTGGGTACGGGGAGGGACCTCAGTGCCTGCAGATCAGACAGAAGCACAGGGTATGGCCACTTGGAGGCTGGTCTGCTGGTCATGGGGTGGTCACGTCAGCAGCCCCACAGGAAGGGGAACAGATGGTCCTCAGGGGTCCAACTCTGGTGTCCATGGTGGTGCAGCAAGTGGACCCAAGGCTTCCTGAGATGCCCCGTCCAGGTGAGGAAATGACTGCACATCCTTCCCTCCCAGAGCCTCCCCTATGGGGCCTCCTTCATTTTCAGCCATCCCCGGGGGTCCTCACCTCACACGGGGTCCCCAGGGCCCAGAGATGCTGCAGAGGATGAGGATTCCAGCTCCTCTGAGGCCTCATGTCAGTGCGGACACCCCTGTGACATTTCTGCACGACGCAGGCTGAGGTCACTGTGACAATGCGCACAGAGGAGAAATACAAGAAAATAGGGAAGGAAACAAGACTTCACTCCTGGCACAAGATTTAGGTTTTCTTTCTGTGTCAGCATTCATGGACTCCTCTATTTCCCCATGACAGCGTCCACGCCCCAAGCCCTGGGAACACAGCTGCGAGCCCCTCCTGCTTCCTCAGTGCCCCTTGTCTCCGGGGCAGAGCCCTCCTCTTCATTCTGGGAACCTGTCTGTAAGATTTAGGGGACAGTGCCTAGATTAAATCCCTGATTTGTTGGGGAGAATTCTTCCTTATTGAAATATTTGTCTACTACCCTTTATGCATGTGAATTGAACAGTAATGTAACCAGACATTTCTCCCCATTTTTAAAGCTATTTTACATCTAAAAGTATGTCGGAGACTGAAGTGTGATATTCTTCTCTAAATTTTCTTGTTGGGTGTTCATGCTAGCTATGAAAATGTGCAGGAGTGCATTTGCTATAAAAATGTCTATACCAATGGTGTTTGTCTTCCATAATTGTTTGGAGGAGCTCATAGTAAAATTTTCCGGGCCTGCAGTGAGTTTTGTGGGATGATTTTAACTAGCAGTGTAATTGATTTCAAAGCTCAGGGGGCGCCTGGGTGGCTCAGTCGGTTAAGTGTCCGACTTCAGCTCAGGTCATGATCTCGCGGTTCGTGGGTTTGAGCCCCGCATCGGGCTCTGTGCTGACAGCTCAGAGCCTGGAGCCTGTTTCAGATTCTGTATCTCCCTCTCCCTCTGACCCTCCCCTGTTGCTGCCATCTCTCTCTCTCTCAGAAATAATTTTTTAAAAAAAATTTAAAAAAGCTCAAAGATGATTCAGGTTTTCTATTTATTCTTGAACTGGTTTTAGAATATTTTTTGGGAGGTGATATTAGTCCATTTAATCCAAATTGGATAAAGTTCTTCGCAAGGCCCACTTACATCTATTTTCAAAGGGCTCAGCCTTAAAATGAACAAGAAGGTATGAAATGCAGAATCAGGTGCATATGTCCTTAGCAGACAATGTTAAAGGTCTGAGAGACAGAGTTCCTTGAAGTGCCTGATTTTATAGGAAAGTGGAAGCTCTCCCTTGACCAGGGAGTGTCCACCCAGAGCTGCCCCCCAGACTCAATCAAGGAGTAGCTGCTCATTCTCTAGCTAAACCCCATACTTTTTGTATTCCTCACCCTATAAGCACAGCCCTCCCTAAACGCTCAATAGACCTCATCTCTGGTCACTTGCTACAGTTTTTGCATCCTGAATTACATTCCTCCACTATTCCAAAATAAGCCCATTCTGGGGGAATTTGGACTTGCCTCCATTTACCTCCTTTATTTAGATTGATGTTATAAAAGTCTGTGGGGTTTGTAGTGATGTCCCTTATGTTATAACTGATGTGGGTAACTGTGTGTCTTTTCTCTATTTCTTGTTGAGTGTTGCCAGGACTTGATACATTCTGAGAATACTCCATAATAAATACATTTGGCTTTATTAATGTAATGAACTGGATGATTATTTCTCCCCATCCCCCAATTCATATGTTGAGGCCCTAATTCCCCTCTGTGGCTGTATTTGGAAGTGAGGCTTCTATCGAAGTAATTAAGATTAATTGAGGTGGTGTTCATAGCAGCACTCTTCACAATAGCTAAAACATGGAAAGAGCCTAAGTGTCCATCAACAGATGAATGGATCAAGAAGATGTGGTTTATCTATACCATGGAATACTACATGGCAATGAGAAACAATGAAATCTGGCCATGTGTAGCAACATGGATGGACCTTGAGGGTGTAATGCTGAGCGAAATAAGTCAGGCAGAGAAGGACAAATATCATATGTTTGCACGTATAGGAGGATTACGAGGAACTTGACGGAGGAACAAGGGGGAGAAGAAGGGCGGAAATGGTGGGGGAAAGGGAGAGAGGCAAACCATGAGAGACTCTTGAATGCTGACAAAAACTGAGGACTGATGGAAGAGGGGGGGAGGGGGGGATGGGCATGGAGGAGGGCACTTGTGGGGATGAGCACTGAGTGTTATGTGGAAACTAATTTGACAATAAACTATTTGTAAAAAAAAATAAATAAATAAATCTTTTTTCCATTAAAAAAAAAAGATTAATTGAGGTGGTAAGGGTGAACCTTGGTTCCATAAGATCAGTGACCTCATAAGAAAAGACAGCAGGGGCACCAGGGTGGCTCAGCCGGTTGAGCGTCTGACTTCAGCTCAGGTCATGATCTCACTGTTCGTGGGTTCGAGCCCCACGTCAGTCTCTGTGCTGACAGCTCAGAGCCTGGAGCCTGCTTCAGGTTCTATGTCTCCCTCTCTCTGCCCCTCCCCTGCTCTCTCTCTTTCTGTTTTAAAAATAAACATTAAAAAATAAAAAAAAGAGGCACCAGAGAGGTCGCTCTCTGTCTCTACGTGCTCATGAGTTAAGGCCATGCGAGCACACGACAAGAAGGGGCTGTCTGCAACCCCAGCGGAGAGCCCACACCAGACACCAGCTGTACCGGAACCTTGCCTGAAACTTCTGTAGCTTAAACCACCCAGTCTGTGACTTTTGTCATAGAAGCCGGAACAGACAGATGCTGATTTCAGTACCAAGAAGTGCAGTGCCGTGGGAACAAATATCCAGGATGTGAAAGCAGCTTGGGGCTCCTGGGTGGCTCAGTCCATCAGCCACCCAACTCTTGGTTTCTGGCTTTGGTCATGATCTCTTTGTTGGTGGGATCAAGCCCTGGTTGGGGCTCTGTGCTGACAGCGTGGAGCCTGCTTGGGATTCTCTCTCTCTGCCGTGCTTGAGCTCTCTCTCAAAATAAATAGAACTTTAAAGAAAAGATGCGGAAGGTTTGAAAGTGACGACAGGAAGAGGCTGGAGAGTTTGGAAAAGCCAAACACAAGAATGGGGGGGTAAGTCCATTGGGGCAGGACCTCAGGCCAAAATGAGGAACAAGGCCTCGGATCGTGGGAAAAAAGTGACCTCTGTTATAAAGTGGCAAAGAATGTGGCTGAACGGTGTCGTGACGTTTGTGGAGCCCAGAGCGAGCACGCCGCGCAGTTGCATGTTTTGCCGAGATGATGTTGGCGTGTGCCTGGCGCACCCCCATGAGGCTGCTCCCCATCAGACTCCGGAGCAGGGAGGCGAATGGAGGAACGCACCGTTGAGCTCGAGGACACAAAGATGGGGAAGATTGTCTGACAAATGAGAGAGAGGAGCCAACGTTGAGGGACGGTTGGAGCAGATGTGGGGCCGGGAGACTGGCCGGACAGCAGGAATTGGAAGTTGTCAGTATCTCAGACTCTACGAGATGCGACGATAGGCTTATTTGTCTGCAAACGTGTGCAGGTTTTCAAGAAGAAGGAGGGATGACCCCCAAAGGCAGTTCAGAGATGAGGGCTGGCTCCTTGGTTTCAGAGTTTGGAAACTGCCTGTTTCCACAGGTCAAGCCCTGCTCAAAGCCTCGGGAATGGGGTCCTCCTCCTGAGTAGGGCCACGCAGCTGTGCACCACGGGGGTGGCAGAGTGCCACAGAGGGCCTGGCGGCTGGAGCCTAGCGCCCAGGAGGACTCTCCTGGAGCCTTCAGTTCTATGGAAGCTGTGTCGCTCGGTCTTGCTCACCCATCACCGGTGTTCTTTCTTACTGCTCCCTCAGGGAATGGGAATTCCCTCTCCTACCCCTGCCCCAGCTTAGTGCTCTAGAGGCACATCACTTGTCTGGCTCACGGGTTCACACTTGCACAGGAATTTTTTTTTTTTTTTTTACAGATAGTTAATTGTCAAGTTGGTTTCCATATAACACCCAGTGCTCATCCCCACAAGTGCCCTCCTCCATGCCCATCTCCCCCCTCCCCCCTACACCCATGAGTCCTCAGTTTGTTCTCAGCATTCAAGAGTCTCTCATAGTTTGCCTCTTTCCCTTTCCCCCACTATTTCTCCCCTTCTTCTCCCCCACGGTCCTCTGTTAAGTTCCTCCCAATCCTCCTATACGTGCAAACATATGGTATTTGTCCTTCTCTGCCTGACTTATTTCGCTCAGCATCACACCCTCAAGGTCCATCCATGTTGCTACATGGCCAGATTTCATTGTTTCTCATTGCCATGTAGTATTCCATGGTATAGATAAACCACATCTTCTTGATCCATTCGTCCGTGGATGGACACTTAGGCTCTTTCCATGTTTTGGTTATTGTTGAGAGTGCTGCTATGAACATTGGGGTACATGTGCCCCTATGCATCAGCACTCCTGTGTCCCTTGGGTAAATTCCTAGCAGTGCTATTGCTGGGTCATAGGGGAGTTCTACTGTTAATTTCCTGAGGAGCCTCCATACTGTTTTCCAGAGGGGCTGCACCAGTTTACATTCCCACCAACGGTGTAGGAGGGTGCCCGTTTCTCCACATCTTTGCCAGCATCTAGAATTCTCAGGAATTCTGCCTTAGAAGGGCTCATACCTCAAACCTCCCCCATATCTGATTTATAAGATATTTAGATGTGATTCTGGATGTTAGATTTGATCGTTGATGCTGGAATAGGTGTAGATTTGGGGGAGGGGGGCTGTAGGGATGGAATGGATGTACTTTGCATGGGAGAAGGACATGAATATTGGGGGAGGGACATAGGGTGGAATGAGGTGGACTGGATGTCTATGTCTCCCACCCCCAGAAATTCACGTTGGAGCCTTAACTCCCGGTGTGGTTATGTTTGGAGATGGGGCCTCGAGAAAGAATGAAGTGTGGTGAGATCATAAATGTAGGTGATCAAATAAGGTAAGTGACCCTATAAGAAGAAACAGCAAGGATCTGTCTCTTTCCCTCACATATCCACTGAGGAAAGGCCATGTGAGCAGCCGTCCGTCAGACGTGCGGAGAACCCTCCAAGGGCACGAGACCTGTCAGCACCTTGGGCTTGGGCTTCCAGACTCCAGAACTATGAAGAAATACATTTCTGTTGTTTAATTCCCCCTTTCCCCCCAGTCTATGGTATCTTATTACAGCAGCCCAAGCTCATACAATTGATTGCTCTCTTTTTATTTTTTATTATTATTTTTTTTTGATTGCTCTCTTTTTAATTCTTTATGATCAACATAAGGTCATATGATTTTCACCCACTGCCATGGGATGAATTTGCTATTCTTTCTCTAGCTTCTATAGAATGTTGCCTTGTTGATTTGCAGGCTCTCTTCTCTTTGCATTAACTGCATTCAGGCACCGACTGTCCCCATTTCATCTTGGCATATAGCATTTACATCACCATTTAAGTAGAACTATGCATTGATGTAGAATATTTGCATTGCCACTGGAGTGAAAAAAAAAAGAGAAGTCCTATCTTCATTTGTGGCTTGCTTCTCTTGCCCACCATGCAAGTGTTTAGAAGTGTTTTCCTTTCTTTCTAAAAATATGGAGCTTATCTTATTTTTTATTTTATTTATTTTATTATTTATTTTTTTCTTTCATAGTTTATTATTAAGTTGTTTTCCATATAACACCCAGTGCTCATCCCAACAAGTGTCCTCCTCCACGCCCATCACCCCCCTTTCCTTCCCCCCGACACCCATCAGTCCTCAGTTTGTTCTCAGCATTCAACAGTCTCTCATGGTTTGCCTCTCTCCCTTTCCCCCACCATTTCCGCCCTTCTTCTCCCCCACGGTCCTCTGTTAAGTTCCTCCTAATCCTCCTATACCTGCCATCTGTATTTGTCCTTCTCTGCCTAACTTATTTCGCTCAGCATAACACCGTCTAGTTCCATCCATGTTGCTACACATGGCCAGATTTCATTGTTTCTCATTGCCATGTAGTATTCCATGGTATAGATAAACCACATCTTCTTGATCCATTCGTCCGTGGATGGACACTTAGGCTCTTTCCATGTTTTAGCTATTGTGGAGAGTGCTGCTATGAACATTGGGGTCCATGTGCTTCTATGCATCAGCACTCCTATGTCCCTTGGGTAAATTCCTAGCAGTGCTATTGCTGGGTCATAGGGGAGTTCTATTGTTAACTTTTTGAGGAACCTTCACACTGTTTTCCAGAGGGGCTGCACCAGTTTACATTCCCACCAACGGTGTAGGAGGGAGACCGTTTCTCAACATCATCACCAGCATCTAGAGTCAACTGATATGATCATTTTAGCCACTCTGACTGGCATGAGGTGGTATCTCAGTGTGGTTTTGATCTGCATTTCCCTGATGAGGAGGGACGCTGAGCATCGTTTCATGTGTCTGTTGGCCATCTGGGTGTCCTCTTTGGAGAAGTGTCTGTTCATGTCTTTTGCCCATTTCTTCACTGGATTATTTGTTTTTCAGGTGTGGAGTTCCTTATAGATTTTGGATATTAGCTCTTTATCTGAAAGTTGCAGGGTACAAGATCAGTGTACAGAAATTGGTTGCATTTTTATACACCAATAATGAAGCAACAAAAAGAGAAATCAAGAAACTGATCCCATTCACAACTGCACACACACACAAAACCCATAATATACCTAGGAATAAACTTAACCAGAGATATAAAAGATCTGTATGATGAAAACTATAGAAAACTTTATGAAGGAAATTAAAGAAGACACAAAGAAATGGAAAAACATTCCATGATCATGGATCAGAATAATAAATATTGTTAAAATGTCATTACTACCTAAAGCAATCTACACCTTCGTTTCAATCCCAATCAAAATTGCACCAGCATTCTTCTCAAAGCTAGAACAAGGTATCCTAAAATTTGTATGGAACCACAAAAGACCCCGAATAGTCAAAGTAATATTGAAGAAGAAAACCAAAACGGGAGGCATCACCATCCCAGACTTTAGCCTCTACTGCAAAGCTGTAATCATCTAGACAGTATGGTATTGGCACAAAAACAGACACATAGACCAATGGAATAGAATAGAGAACTCAGAATTGGACCCACAAATGTATGGCCAACAAATCTTTGACAAAGCGGGAAAGAGTATCCAATGGAAAAAAGACAGCTTCTTTAACAGATGGTGCTGGGAGAACTGGACAGCAACATGCAGAAGAATGAAACTAGATCATTTTCTCACACCATACTTCAAAAATAAACTCAAAATGGATGAAGGACCTGAATGTGAGACAGGAAACCATCAAAACCCTAGAGGAGAAAGCAGGAAACAACTTCCTTGACCTCAACCGCAGCAATTTCTTACTTGACACATCCCCAAAGGCAAGAGAATCAAGAGCAAAAATGAATTCTTGGGACCTCATCAAGATAAAAAGCTTCTGCACGGCAAGGGAAACAATCCCTAAAACAAATAGGCAACTGATGGAATG
The DNA here is from genome assembly GCF_003009895.1 of Hyaena hyaena. Classification (NCBI taxonomy): domain Eukaryota; kingdom Metazoa; phylum Chordata; class Mammalia; order Carnivora; family Hyaenidae; genus Hyaena; species Hyaena hyaena. The sequence goes on from NW_024080867.1 coordinate 835,874, forward strand.
GGAGAAGATGGTTGCAGATGACGTATTGGATAAAGGAGCTTATCTTCATCTGTAGACTTAGATGACTTCTGAAGCCCCAGGATATCCTGCTTGCATGTGAGAGGTCCCAGGCCCAGGGGCCATTAGCTAAGTGTCGTTGGGGGCAGTCTCACTGCGTCTTAGGGTCCCTGTGGTCCTCTTCCTGGAATGCGGGGTGTGGGTAGTTCCTGGGCTCGTGGACGGCCAGAGCGGCATACATGCTGGACTCTGCGGGCGGCTCCCCTGCCTGGGAGGAAGGGGGTGCACTTGTCTCCTGTTCAAGATTCAGACTGATCAGCTGGGCGTACGTCACATCCTGGGCGTCTTCAGATACCGCAGCCTGGAGGGCAGGGCAGTGGGAGTGAGCTATGGAACAGGTGGGGAGCTGGGATGCCAGGAGCAGCAAGGAGCCTCCTGACCATCCTGTCCCACCTGTCTGTCCTTTCTGTCCAACAATCCCTCCCACGGGGGAAGGAAGAGTGGCCACCTCCACCCCTGAGTCCTGAGTGGCTCCCCTGGGGCACAGTCACTCTCCTGGGGTCAGGGTTCTGCTGCCGGATGGAGGGGTGGGTGGAACTCCTCCACTTTGTCCTTCTTCACTTACCTGTCCACCCAGACTCCAGACTTCACTTACCTGTCCAGATTTCTAAAACATAAGTCAGATCGGGGCATTGGGTGGCTCAGTCAGTAGAGTGTCTGACTTTGGCTCAGGGCATGATCTAATGATTTGCGAGTTCAAGCCCCATGTCAGGTTCTGTGTTGACAGCTCAGAGCCTGGAGCCTGCTTCAGATTCTGGGCTTCCCTCTCTCTCTGCCCCTCCTCCACTCTCTCTCTCTCTCTCTCTCTCTTTCCAAATTAAATAAACATTAAAAAAAAAAACCATAAATCAGATCATGTGAATCCCTGACTCGGGTACTTTTGCAGTCACGTTTATATCACCAAGTCTAAGAGCCTCGCCAAACATAGATTCCTAATAAAGATTTGTCGACTCACTGAATAAACAAATGAACTGATGTGGGGAAAACTCTGAGTCCTGCAGAACATTCATGTAGGATTTGATGCATCCACTTCACTCTAGGCCCACACACATACATACCCGGTAAGTGGATACATGCATAAAAATGTGCATAGGGAGACAGACAGAGAGACAGAGACAGGGAACTTGCCACGGGGCCAAGAAGAGGAATGATCAGGGCCCTGCTCTCAAGGGATCTGTGGTCATCCGGTTGGAAACTGCCCACGAGCAAGGAAAGAGTGATTTGTGGTGGTGGCGGCGGCAGTGGAGAGACGAGGAAAGAGCGCTTCTGCTACAACTCTTCCTCTACCGAGACCATCAACACCGTCGGCCAGTCCTTCTGTGCTCCGGGGGGCTGTCGTGTCCCTTGGGGGGTCTTCCGCAGCACCCAAGCCCCTGGAGGCCAGCAGCAGCCCCCTTCCAGCTGTGATGAACAGCATGTCTCTAGATGGAAAAGACTTTTGGATTTGGGGAGCTAGTGAACACTCAAGGAGAGACACCTTTTCCGGGGAGACTGAGCGGCTGTTGTGTGGGACGTTGAAGCGCCCGCAGGATGGACAAGTTAAGAAATGGCTCATGCACGGGAGGTCGGATATCTGAGGCTGGTGCTCAGGCAGAGGTCACCACCGGAAATAACTGGAATTATGAGCGATGGTCCAGCGGTGCCTGGGGTTAAATACATGTAACAGCATAAAATACAGAGTTGTCTCATGCTGAGGTCAACAAGGGGGCCGGGTGAGCTTCCTGAAGGGCTGGGAGCTACATGACAGGCATACACTCAAGGTATATTATCACGTAGTTCCACTGCCTCTGAATCTACACAACCAGGGAAAAGAGAGGAAGCAGAGAAAAAGTCAGGCTGAGGGTCCCTGTTCATGGACAGACCACTCGGCAGGGTGCCTTTGTGTCGATAAGAGACTCACCAGTAGGGTCTCAAACCCCACAATCGCTATTCTGCAGTGCACAAACTATACAACCGTCCCTGGCAGCACTACCATTATGAAACAGGGGCAACCAGCCGTTCAAAGGAGACTGAGAAGAAGGGGCCCACATGGTGTCAGAAAAAAGTGGTGTCCCAGCAACCTCCGTGTACCACCTTTCAAGAGGAAGAGTGAGGTCAGATGCTGTCGAGCTGAGGGATAGGAAGATGGAGAGGCAGTCCATGGATTTAGCTAATTAACAAGGCTTTCTGGGTGCCCTGGACAGGAGCTGGGGCTCACCCGACTGTCCATCTGTTTGTCTTCGTCAAGCTGGAACTCTCTCACCTCAGCATCTGGAGAATGAGAAGGTTCTGTTTCATTCCAAGATTCCTGAAATGCTGCAGTCCCACATGCAAATAGGGAGACTGAGGCCTGGCAGGAGGCAAGGAATCACACAGATTTGGCAGTTTCCATGTGAAGCCCAGAACCCGTCCCAACCCCTCCTCTTAGCCTTTTCTCCTATCAGTACCCCTCCTTCCCAATTACACTGCTTCTCCTCCTGGACAGGAGCCACGGAGCTGGAGCCAGAGCTGAGGGGAGAGAAACAGGGGCATTAGGCAGCGGTGAAGGGGTTACAGCAGAGAGAGAGGTTGGGGCAGGATCTTTGGGGAGAAATTACCTTTTGTACATGGCTCTAGTCTCAGCTTCAGGATGTAAAGCACCTGCACAAAGTAAGAAATTAGCTTCTAAACTACCCCAGAACCTGGCCCCCGGGGCTGCATTAGGATCTCGGAGGACCTGAGTCCTAACAAGGTGATATACTCGCCCCCATCAATTTGGGATTCAGGGCAAACACAAAACACACAAAACACACTAAACTCTAACACACAAAACGTGCATCGATGATTCAAATACATTTTCTTTTTATAAAACTGAAGAAACATCTTTAAAAGTCTATGTCTGGGTGCCTGGGCGGCTCAGTCGGTTAGGCGCCTGACTCTTGGTTTTGGCTCAGGTCATGATCTCATGGTTTGTGGGTTCAAACCTTGTGTTGGGCTCTGCGCTGATGGTGCAAAGCCCACATAGGATTCTCTCTCTCCCTCTCTCTCTGCCCCTCCCCTGCTTGCACTCTCTCAAAACTAAATGGATAAACATTAAAAATTTTTAATAAAATAAAAGTCTTTGTCTGTTTTGGGGGAGGCTGGGTGGCTCAGTTGGTTGAGCATCCAACTTCAGCTCAGGTCATGATCTCACGAGTTCGAGCCCCACATCAGGCTCTGTGCTGACAGCTCAGAGCCTGGAGCCTGCTTTGGATTCTGTGTCTCCCTCTCTCTCTGCCTCTCCACTTGCATTCTGTCTGTCTGGCTCTCTCTCTCTCAAAAAAAAGAATAAAACATTAAAAAAATTTAAGTCTGTGTCTCTTCTTATTAAATCTCTTCATTCTAAATGATTTCACAATTATTTTTTTACAGAAAACGTCTATAAGAACTATAATTTATTCTTGCATCACCCTCACCTATATTTCTACTCTGGTAATATTTTGCCAAAGAGAGAGAGATGGAGGTGGATTTGGGGATACGAAGATGCGTGTACACAGACAGCCAGCCATAGAGAGAGTCTGACGGGTAGACAGATAGATAGGTGGATGTTCTGATATCAGGCACCGTCAGCTCAGCAGTGTGTGTCTCCCACAAGCACGAGTTCCCACGGAACCCCCATCAGGAGATCTTCACGGGATGTGACACTTCAGCCAACCCCTCACTGCCAGTTCATGTTTCGCCAAATGGCATCTTCTAAAAAAAATTTTCCCCTCTCTGGTTCTACCCAGTGTCGACCCATGAACACCGCCTCCGTCGATATCAGGAGCCTCGGATATCCATCTGTCCCATCCCTGGTCCCCATCACTCTGATGACCTAGCCAAGGAAATATCTGCCAGGTTTCCTGTGGTGAAGACCTGACCTTCCCTTACAATTTGGTTGGTATTTGGAGACAGATATTTGAGTGTTCGTCCAATATCAGGACCCTCCCCAAACCACCACGGCCGGTGTTAGTATCCACTGACGACCCTCACCTGAGTCATCCGCCACCATGGCAACGAACTAATAACACTTTTTTCCATGCTCCTTCTGTACCCATTCGTCGGCATTCTATTCTAAAGTGTTCCCTCTCCCCGCCATGCATTCACTAATTGACTCTATAAACTAGTGGATTTCTGTTGTATTCAATGCATTGTAATCCAATACTTGGATGTTCTGATTATTCTAGATTTTTCCATAGGGAGTTCCTTCCAGCTGGCTTCTGTGTCGTTCTGATTTGTCTCCATCATCCTTTGTGAAGTTTTGCACTTCCTGGCCCATGAAGATGCTCCAGCATCCTCCGGTAGCCCCCTGTCCCAATCTGTAATAAAGAATTTCTCCAATGAACCCTAATTCCTTTTTTTATGAAAAAAATTAAGATACATTTTTTTATTTTGAGAGAGAGAGAGAGAATGACAGAGAGAAAAAAATGACAAGCAGGCTTCATACTGTCAGTGTAGAGACCGACGCGGGGCTTGAACCCATGAACTGTGAGATCATGACCTGAGCCTATATCAAGAGTCAGACGCTTAACTGACTGAGCCACTCAGGCACACATCCCCCCCTTCAATTCCTTTTATTATTTTTTTTTTTTACAAATAGTTTATTGTCAAGTTGGTTTCCATATAACACGCGGTGCTCATCCCCACACATGCCCCCCCTCCATGTCCATCTCTCCCCTCCCCCCCATGTCCATTAGTCCTCAGTTTTTGTCAGCATTCAAGAGTCTCTCATGGTTTGCCTCTCTCCCTCTCCCCTACTATTTCCCCCCTTCTTCTCCACCATGGTCCTCAGTTAAGTTCCTCCCAATCCTCCTATACGTGCAAACATATGATATTTGTCCTTCTCTGCCTGACTTATTTCGCTCAGCATAACACCCTCAAGGTCCATCCATGTGGCTACACATGGCCAGATTTCATTCTTTCTCATTGCCATGGAGTATTCCATTCAATTCCTTTTAATACAGCTGGTGTATAAAAACCAAGACCTGGAAAATTGGTTTGCTGTCAGTGTCTAGATTTTATCGGTGGACATAGCTGGGACATACGTGTGTGTATATATATGCACAGACCGGATAACAAACACATACTTACAGCTATTTCATGTCCACCGATGTCTAAGTATATATTTTAGTGAGGTCACAGTGACACTTCCAATTCTGGGACAATAGCTCAGAGTTTAGCCACCTGCCTTTGCACATTTATAAATCCCTGCAGACCTTGAGTAACTGGACTCCCTTTGTCCCCAACATATTTACATATTTGCTCAAAGCAACTAGTCTCTCAACCACTTCCACATCCTGCTTTCGCTCCTCACCACTCTGACTGCTCCCCACTGCTCATGGCTGCAGGGACCCCTCCCAGAGCCCCCTCCTCATGCCCGGTGTGGCTCCTCAGGTGTTGGGGGGAACCTTGCTATCCCCATGTGGGACCCCTGACCTCATAACTGCACTTTCTGGAAATCCCAATCTCTGTCCCAAAGAGGCTGTGATGGGAACAACTTCCTAGAAATTGTTCACTGTTTAATTTGGAGGCTTTTCACGACTGAACACTTCTTTCTGTTTTGGTGACATGTGTTGGCTGGCACTCTAAGAAAAGCCACTTCATGTCTTTAGGGTAAGATCGCACGTCTCAGCTGGACAAGACCTCGCCATCTTCTACTTACCTGATTTGCAGCATTTTTTCTGGTGCTGGAGTCGGAGGAGGAGGAGGAGGAGCAGGAGAGTGAGCAGCAGGACTGAGGTCACAGAGACCCCAATCAAAATTTTCTGGTACTTTTCAAGACCTTGGACATAAGTGATGTCATGAATGGAAAAATGATGTCACTTAACTGAGCACCTACTGTGTGCAGACCCGTGCTGGGGGTCTATGCGTTCATTACCCCTAATCCATAATGATGGTGCATCAGGGGAAAACCACCCCACCTTCACACATTTCACAGACAAGGAAACCAAGGCTCAGAGAGATCCGTCAGGTGCCCAGATCCCCCAGCCAGGAAGTGGGTGGCAGAGCTGGGATTGGAACCCAGGACCGTGGGTTCCCTGTGCTCTCCTCACACTGCCCACCCTAATGGACACCTGCTCCGGGCTCTGGGCTCCTACCTTGACTGGGATGGCCTGTCCACTGCCTCCATGTGTCCTGCCCTCTCCTGTAGCCAGCGATGAACGCACCTCCGATTGTCAGAGGCTTTGGGGTTGCTCAGAACCGGGCCTGCGTGGGACGGACTCCGTGCCTTCCCCACTGCCCAGGGCCAGCCAAGACCTGTCCTCCACCCCTCAGACCTCACACTCACAACTGGGGCCGGTCTGGACTTTCCAGGATGCCAGTTTCTGCACACCTCACGGGTCTGTCCCACGCGGAGGACTCTTATTTCCAAGATCTCACCTAAACCTCTCAGCAAACCCGTGAGGGAGATGGTAGGAGATTCGTTTAGGAGGGAGTGGAGCTGGGATTGTTTGTTTCTGTTTGGTTCTGATTTCTTCCCATCAGGGGTGCCCGGACAGGGCCAGGCTGAGCACCACAGCGCTGACAGAGCAGCACGGGCACGTCGCCAGTGCCCCTGCTCTGCTCTCCCGTGCACTCTGCAGCCCGCACTGTGCACCCTCCAATTCCGCAGACCAGAGCAGCTCCCCTGCAGGATCCGCCGTTTAATGACACGCCCATGAAATCGGAGCCGGGATTCTACCCTATCACAAACAGGGAAACTGAGGCCCTGATGGAAAGGGACCTGCCCCAAATCACCATCTCAGAGAGCGCTGAACCTCTCCTCAATGGACCCTACAATGTACGTCATAAACCCCCTCACCAACTCAGGGAGGTGAGGCGGTGGGGCTATCCGAGCTCCCCAGTTCAGCCTGGCTGCTGTCCCCCAAGCTGGGCCCCCCCCTGCCATGGCCACCCCGGCCCTACTCTGCTGGCCTAGACCCCCTGGGGCCTGCTGGTCTCCCAGCCCCCTTGGACACAAAATAGTTTCTGAGCATCTGAGGGGGCGTTAGACCCTCCGAGAAGCTGTCAGACTCCCTGAGATGGTCTGTACTCCTTCTGAACAAAAAGGCCCCAGTGACTCACCAGTTGTGGGGCTAGGTCCTGTGAAGGGGGGGCTGGGGCCCCCAGAGGGTCCTGGTAAAGAGACAAGAGGAGGGCAGGGGGCTGGGGCTTCCTAGAGAGACCCTTCTAGGCTCAAACTCTTCTGGTGTATCTGCCCTGGGGCCCCGAAAGACCCCCATGCATGCACCTGGAGCTTCTAGTGATGGGCATGTGGGAAGGGGCAGGGGTGCGACGGCCCCATGGTCCTCCATTGCCCTGAGGGGTGAGTGCCCCTCTGGATGACCCTCCCTCGGAACACCCTCATTCTCGGCCTAGATCAGGGGTGTCCCGACAGAGCCTAGAGTCGAACACATCTGGGACAGGGACGGGGCTCCTCACCTGAGACCAGGAGCTCCAGGGGCTCACTGGGCTGTGACCACACCTGGGGGGAGTTGCTGTCATAGCCATAGCATCTGAACATCCACCTGAGCCCGGGGTTCACGGGGCCCACAGGGAACCGGGCCTGGAACTCCCCACTGGTGGGTCGCTGGGAGTCCAGGGTCGAGGAGGGCCTGGGTTCTCCTTCCTTCATCAGGACGAACCTGTCGAATTTCTCCCATGAGGCACACTGGAGGGTCACCTTCCCTCCTGAGGTCACGACGGGGCTGGGCAGGGCTGAGAGACTGGGTTTGCCAAGGAATCCTAGGAGAGGAGGAGGGGACATTAAATAGGACTCAGATCCCCCCCAGTGTCCCCAGGGCTGGGCTGTGAGAGGGGGACTCCGTGAGAGCAGACCCCCTCCCTGAGGGCAGAGCTTGGGGCTGGGACCCTGAGGGGCTCGCACCTGTCACCACCAGCTCCAGGGGGTCACTGCTCTCTGACAAGCCAGAGGGACTTCGATAGTGACAGTGATACCGTCCTGCATACACATCTGTCATGTATGTGATGGAGAACTTGGCCTTGTCCCCAGGCTTCTTTGGGAAATGAACATCCCAGAGCCCCACGTGTTCCTCTTTATCCAGATAGAACACCGTGGACTCCAGAGTCCCCTGACACCAGATGGTCACAGGTGTCTCCCAGGGGACCACAGGGCCTGGCTCAGCCCAGATGGTGGGTGTGGGGAGGGTCCCTGAAAGGAGACAGAGTCTGGTTCACAAGACCTTCCCCACCCCCAGTTCCCAGCTCAGCCCCAAGCCCCCAGACATCCCCTCTCCATCCACCCAGAACTGCTATTCTCTATTCCCAGATGCCTGGTGGGTGAGCCCTGTCCCCAGTGAGAAGGTGGGACGGGACCCGTGGGGACAGACTCACCTGCCTGTGCTCGGGTCCTGGGGCCCACACTCAGCCCTGCAAGAGAGTCCCTGTGAGAGGTTTGCCCCGAATCCTGAGCAGAACCCCTCCTTCCCATGAGCTCCTGTGCCTGGGGTCTCTGGCAGCCCAGGGACTGGCTGTGAGGCGGGTCCCTCCCAGACTAGGGCATCCCCTCCCCTCCTGAGATCTCACCGAGGAGGAGCAGGGCCATGAGGGTGGGGGTCATGGCTTCTCCTGCCTCTGGACCCAGCTGTGCACAGGGAGGGCCCTCAAAGCCTGCAGGTCAGACAGACACACAGGGTGTGGCCACTTGGAGGCTGTTCTGCCGGTCATGGGGTTGTCACGTGAGCAGCCCCAGAGGAAGGGGAACAACCCATCCCCAGGGGCCCGGCTCTGGTGTCCATGGTGGTGCAGCAAGCGGACCTAAGTCTTCCTGAGATGCCCCGTCCAGGTGAGGAGACCACAGCACATACTTCCCTCCCAGAACCTCCCCTATGGGGCCTCCTTCATTCTCAGCCCGTCCCCAGGGGTCCTCACCTCACATGGGGTCCCCAGGTCCCAGAGATGCCACAGGGGATGAGGGTTCTGTGGCCACATATCAGTGCAGACACACCTGTGACATTTCTTCAGGGCTCAGGTCAAGGTCACGGTGGTGATGCGCACAGAGGGGAAATACAGGGAAATACTGAAGGAAACGCAAACCGTCTCCCGGCCCCAGAGTGTGGGCTTTCTTTCTGTCAAAGCCTTCATGGGCTTCTCTATTTTCCCGTGACAGTTTCCATCCCCCCACCTTCCTGAGAACATGCTTGTGAGTCCCTCCTGCCTCCTCAGTGCCCCTCGTTACTGGGGCAGAGCCCCCCTACCCATTTCTGGGGTCCTGCCTACAAGATGTAGGGAACAATTATTTGGGTTAGAGCTCCGATTTTGGAGGAAAGGTTACCATCTATCACCCACTGCCTGTGTGATCCAGAGTGGTCACATCCTGTCTACAATCCTGTTTCCTTGTTTTGATCTTGTTGTCCTGAACCCCTCATTCCACAGAGTCACTGCAGGGGTCAGTGGTTCCCAGGTCATGATGTGGGGATCCATCACTCTTGGTTTTCAGGGCAGGTTGAGAAGGGTTTGGAACATGGGAGGAACATGGGGTCAGACTCCTCAGCCTAGGTCGACATTTGTTGTAGCCAGTCAAGACCCCATATCTGCTCCACATAGTAAGTGCTACGTGTCATATTTCCGAAACGTGTAGAAACAGCCATATGCAAGAACAGAGAGATGAACCCTCCCCAAAGAGTCAGGGAGCCACAGGCAAGAACAGAGAAGAAAGCTGAGTAGCCACCACTACAGGACCATCGACTATCAGTGGGTGAGAGAGTAGAGGTTTCCACCCATGCGGACACTGAGAGGGACCCCAGGGTCCTCACAGGCAGGCAGGGCTCAGGGCTCCAGGTAAAGGCTAGAAACTTCAGGGCTTCCAAACCCACACAGGAGTGTCTGTGCTCACTGACCCCGCCAGCTCTGAGCCACTTTCCCTATGTGTGTGTGAAACAGATTCACTACACTTTCTCCTACATGAGTGATTGTGAGCTTGAGGCTGGCATTGAACCCATCCCTGCCTCCCACAGCCCCGAGCAGATGCCCGCTTGAGAGTGTGGACATCACACACAGAGCGGGAGATGCTGCAATGATCTCTGGCGGCCAGCCTGACCCCCAGGGCAGCACCCCCCCCTCCCGGGAGAAACTTCTTATAGGATCAGGTGTGCGGGAAGAGAGTTTCTACTAAGAATGGACGTCAGACAGGAATCCCAATAATGGTGAACAGTTCTTGGACAAAAAGTATTGATTACCATCTACAAGGAGATAGAATCGATAGGAAAATATGAGGATAAAATTAAGCATATTTAAATATCTGAAAAAAATAGAGGCGCCAGGGTGGGTCAGTCAGTGAAGCGTCCCACTTCAGCTCAGGTCATGATCTCACGGTTCGTGGGTTTGAAGCCCCATGTCAGGCTCTGTGCTGACAGCTCAGAGCCTAGAAACTGCTTCACATTCTGTGTCTCCCTCTCTCTCTGACCCTCCTCTGCGAGCACTCTGTGTGTGTGTGTGTGTGTGTGTGTGTGTGTCTCCCTCTCTCAAAAATAAATAAACATTAAAAATTTTAAAAATATTAAAGAGATATTGAATTTTTGATGCAAAGATATGGATGTTAAAGAAGCATAGGCAATTCTTGAAATGATTAAGAAGTTTTAGAGATGAAAAATCCAATAAAATTAATACACTTGAAAAATCCATTCCATTAAGGACGAGGTAGAACTGAAGAGCCATTTATAAAACTGGAATGCAATATTGAAGAAAGAGACCACATAGAGAATTTCAAGATACTTGGGGAATTGAATGCGTAGGGGCAAATGTCATATCTGTTGCGTCAGAAGGAAAGAACTGAGGATGATCTAGCAACAGCTGAAGAGAGACAATTGAACATTTTACAGAGACCAAGACACATCACACACTGAGTGTTAGGATGCATATATTTTTAAATGACATGTGTACTTGACCCTTCATTGTAAATGAAGAAAACGGAGATACAGATAAGAGGGTAAGAACTTTGCTAATGTCGCCCCTCTGCCCAGGTGGCACAGTCAAGGGTCTGAACTAGCCAACATGGAAAGGGGGCAGTGTTGAGTGGGGGCCCAACCTCTCCAGCTATGTGGGTCTTCTGCAGACCCCCAGAGTATTGGGACAGGACCTCCAGACTGGAGGGAGCAGGAGACGGGGAATGAGGAAGGCAAGAATCTTAGGGCATTAAATGGATGCAGCTCCTGTTGATGCATTCAGGACCCCAGCAGGAAGCCTATCTCTGAGCTGTTGGGGGATCTCTCCTCAACCCCAGCCCCAGCTCAAGGGTGTGCTCCACTCCCCATGAGTTAAAACCCACACATCACTGCGGCCAGGTCTTCATGCAGGCTCAGAGAACAAAGTGGGGTCTGTGGGCACGAGAGAAGCCACAAACATGTAGCAAAACAAAAGAGAGGTTCCAGCAGCCAGCCTGGTGGGTTGCAAGAGTCAGAAAGGAAATAGAAGCTTATGAATTTCGAATTTCATAAGAAGAAACGAAGGACCAATAACAAATATCTTCCACATGAAGACAATTCCTAAAGATTTGTGGAGGTGACTACCACTTCAAATGCCAAAACAGCCATGCAGAACTCCCAGGACCACGGGAATCAAGGACACCTGTCATCACCAAGAGATAAGGACAGTCCTCCAGTAACTGACCTCACACTTGGACTTTTGCAACACACCTGATGAAGATTTCAAAACAGCTGCATTGAGGAAACTCCCTGGGCTATGGGAAAACCCAGAAAGACGAAAAAATAAAGAGAGCGATACATGAACAAAAAGAAATTTAACAAAGACATAAAGATCGTAGAAAAGAACGAAACACAAATTCTAGACTTGAGGAATTCAGTTAATGAAATTTTTTTTACCCAGATTTTAGTTTTTATTTATTTATTTTTACAAATAGTTTATTGTCAAGTTGGTTTCCATATAACACCCAGTGCTCATCCCCACAAGTGCCCTCCTTCATGCCCATCTCTCCCCTCCCCCCCACACCCATGAGTCCTCAGCTTGTTCTCAGCATTGAAGAGTCTCTCATGAATTTTTAAAAAAATACACCAGAGAGCATCTGCAGCAGAATGGAGTATTGAGGCTATAGAAAAAGAAGGGAGAGAGGTGGGCAGAAAACTTACATAAAGAATCATAACTGAGAACTTTTTAAACCAGGGAAGATACTTGGGTCTCCAAATTCAAGATTAATAAACACACTAAAAAGACAGAGATGCCAGTGAGACTGATTTGTCAGGCAAATTATTTTGTCAGGAAAGATAAAAACTTTGGTCTCTGTCTCTCTTTCTCTGTAGGGTCTTCATCTAATTTTGGAATCAAGATAACACTGGCCTCAAAGAATAAGTTTGAGAGTGCTCTCTCCTCTTCCATTTTTTGGGGGAGTGTGAGAAGGATTGGCACTTACTCTTCCTTAAATGTTTAGTGGAATTTGATAGTAAAACCATCTGGTGTCCCGGGCTTTTCTGTGTTGAAAGGTTTTCGATGACAGATTCAATCTCCTTACTGATTATTGGTTGGTTCAGCTCTTCTGTTTCTTCCTGATTTAGTCTTGGTAGGTTGGATGTTTTTAGGAATTTTCCATTTCTTCCAGGTTGTCTCATTTGTCGGCATATAATCGTTGGCAGAAGTCTTTTATGACCCTATCTATTTCTATGGCATCAGCTGTAATGTCTCCTCTTTATTTCCAATTTTATTTGCATTTTCCCTATTTTTTTCCTGAGGTGTCCTAACTACAAGTTTTTCAATTTGGTTTATCTTTTCTTTTAATTTTTAAAATGTTTCTTTAGTTTTTGAGAGACAGAGCATGACTGAGGGAGGCACAGAGAGAGAGGGAGACACAGAATCCTGAGCTGTCAGCACAGAGCCCGACGCGGAGTTTGAAGTCATGAACCTGAACCGAAGTCAGACGCTTAACTGACTGAGCAACCCAGGCACCCCTATTTGGTTTATCTTTTCAAGAAACAAATTCAGTTTCATTGATTTTTTTTTTCTTTTTCTTGCGTTTTCTTTTTCTCTTTCTTTCTTTTTCTTTTCTTTTTTGGTCTCTATTACATTTACTTCTATTCTCATGTCTATTTCCTTCCTTCTGCTAACTTTGGGATTCATTGATCCTTTTTTTCTTCTCCTTCTAGGTGTAAAGTTGGGTTGTTTATTTGAGATCTTTCCAATTTCTTAGTATATGCATTCATGACTATAACTTTCCCTCTCAGAACTTCTCTGGCAGCAGCCCATAGGTTTTGGTATGTTGTGTTTCCATTTCTGTTTAGAGATATTTTGGGGTTTTTTTTCCTGCTACGAATTTTCTCTCAGCTCCATTGTGGTTCATCGGTGTTCTGTTGAGTGCCTGTACCCCCTGGAAGGGACACAGCCCTGCTGACACCTTCCTGTGGCCCAGGGGGACCATGTCAGCCTTCTCAGCCACAGAACCGCCTGGGGAATAAATGAGCACTGTTGTCAGCACCGGGTTCGTGGTGGTTTATCTCAGGAGCAATAGGAAGCCGGAAGAGTGGAAAGTTGGGTGTACAGCAATAGCTGTAACAGGCTGACCTGCATCTAAGGAAGGAGTTAAGTAACAGGATGTGTCTGCTGACTTACCTTTCCACAGATCATTTGTTCATTCTGAGAACCAGTAAGTAACAAAGATAGTCACCTGCAATATGGGGGAGGGGTGAAGAAGAGAGGGTGAGGTGGGTCATCTATGAACCTACGAATGAAACCTACAAATGTCCTACACATTCCAAAGTACAGTTAAATCATACAAGACGGAGACAGCCCACTCCGACATGAATATGAACAAAGAAAGGTAAAGATACATTTACACCCAATTAACAACAAAGCCACAGGGTAAAGCAAAAATGTATTTACATTAATTTATTAGGAGCAGGGATTTGAAATATGAGAAATACAAGCGTAACATAAAAAGCCCATTGGGGGACCTGAGTGGCTCCATTGGTTAAGCATCTGACTCTTGATCTCAGCTCTGGTCTTGATCTCAGGGTTGTGAGTTCAAGCCCCGCATTGGGTTCCATGCTAGACATGAAGCTTACTTTTTAAAAAAAGAGAGAAAGCAAGCTCCTAAGCACCATGACATCACACCAGGGCTGGGAACACGCCCGCGAGAGCACATTTCCCATCCTCCCTGAATGTTAACCTGCTCCGTAAGGAACAAAAGCCCAGTAGCCTTGAGTTCACATACCCCCCAGGTCTTCTTTTGTAAATATTATTCCCCAGAGAAAGGAGCCCGAGAACTCTTGCAGAAAAGGTGGACTCCTGGTCCAGGGCAGGAGGGACACAAAATGAGCCTGGGACTCCATTTAATCCAGAGAGCAAGACAGAGCTGATGGTGCGTGGGGTCCCCTCGCGAGAACCCAGCAGGAGGCTTGGAGGCGCCTTCCCAAGGCCAAGTTTGGCAAGTTGAGTACCAAAAACTGCAATGAGGACACTCCTAGTCTGAGCAGGAGGCTGAGGCCCTGGCAGGCAGCCCTCGTGCTGAGGACAGTGCCCCAGCGCTGCTGGAGACAGACACAGTGTGGCCAGAGGGGAGGGGCGTGGGCACAATTCCTGAAGAGGAGAGGCCTGCCTGAGAGCCTAGCCGGCCCTCCGTCCGTCCCGCCGAGAGAAGGGGGGCGACCACCGCGCGCAGCCCCGCCTCGTGCAGAGATGCGGCGACCTCGGGAAGCTCATCCTGCATCCTGCATGCTGCATGCTGCATCCTGCATCCTGTATCCTGCATCCTGCATCCTGCATCCTGCATGCTGCATGCTGCATGCTGCATCCTGTATCCTGCATCCTGCATCCTGTATCCTGCATCCTGCATCCTGCATCCTCCATCCTGCATCAGGACCACGCAGGGACCCGCGCCGCGCACAAGCCCGCGGCCCCTGCAGAGCCTCGGAGATGAAGCCCAGGCCTCCGGAAGGTGGCCAGGCTGGGCTCCGGCCACTGGTGGTCAGAGGTTTGCGGTGAGATGTCAGCGGCTGAGGTCGGAGCGCTGGTCAGGAGAGGCCAGTCCCGGAATCCGTTTCCAGAAGCTTGGGACACCAGGCGTGAGACGCCTCGTCTGCGGGAACGCAGGATGCAGACGCGGAGGCTCCCCGCAGCAGGTTCATTGCGATGCTATGTCCCGGGGGCAGAAGGCGGACAGGGGGCGGCTGCGGCCGCTGCTTCCTGGCGGCTCTAGGGAGAACCTGTGCCGCTGCCTCCCAGCTCCTGGAGGCGCTTGCCCGCCGGGCTTTGATTTGCATATCCTCCCCTGGACCCGTGACCCCTCACAAGGGGGCCCAGGAGCCACCGGCAGGTGGAGGAAGGCAGAGGTCCTCCACATGGAAGAACCGGGGTGTGCGGACACCCTGGGCAGGTGCACTTGGGGTCTCCCTGAGTAAGATAGGTGTCAGTGAGAGCCTGGGGCCCAGTTCCCAGAGGCAGTTGGGAATGCTGGGCTCCAGGAAAGGGAGGCTGGGAGTGATGCTCTGGAGCCTTCTACTGAACCTGCAAAGGCAAGTGCTCCGATGCTGAGGTCACCAAGGGAGAGGCAAGAAAGCACCGTTGATCATGTGCGTCAGTCCAGGAGGCAAAGCCCAGAACCAGGGCTGCGCTGGGTCTCCTCCAGCCTGTGCCTCAGAGGCCTGGGGATGTCCCTCCTGGGCCCTGCGGGTCTAGTCTCTCTCCTTCTTTGCGGTCCGTGTTGGGACCTGTGTTGGGACCTGTCCGGCTGTACCAGGCTTCTGCCAGAATCGCCATCAGGATCAGCAAGACCACACCTGCCAGGCTCAAGTGGACGTAGTTCCCCCCGTGTAATTCGGGAAGGGAGGGGCTGGAAGCACACAGACAGGGGAGTCAGCAGCGGGTGGGTACGATGCCGCCCAGCCCAGGACCACCGAGTCGGGAGCTTCTTCCCCCAGCCCAGCCCAGCCCAGGACCTGCCCTCACCCAGCACTTGCCCCGGACACATTCCGGTGACTCACCTGTCCTGGGCCTCTCTCTGTGGGTGGGAGGCTGCTATCCTGAGACTGCCCTCAGCTCCTGAGCCCTCCCAGGACCTTCCCTTCGCTGGGGAGAGCCAGGCCCCTGCACCCCGTCCCTCACTGGAGATGGCTGGCCGGGTCCATGCGCCCTGGCTCCCACCACCAGTCAGCGAGGAACCAGAGATCAGGCACGGCTGGAAAATCCCAGCCTGCCTGTGTTCAAAGCGGCTCAGGGACCCAGGGCGCATCCCTGCCCCTGCTCTCTCGTCCCCAGGAGTAAATAGGCCTCTGCTTAGGAGGTTGCAGGAGAGTCCACTGCCTGGGGAGCGCCCCTCAGTGCAGGGCCTGAGGCTGGGACCCAGGCTTCACCATCACCCTGAGCTGGGGGACCTGGCTCTGGGAGGAGGGGCTACGGGCGGGAGGGGCGGGGCTGCCTCTGCTCTGCCCACCACCGCCCCCAGGCCCTGGGTCTGGCCCACCAATGGCTTCCTGCTTCGAACACCAGCATCCCAGCATCCTGGGAAAGGACAAGGGGCGGGGGTAGGGGAGCACAGCCCCTGGCCTCTCCATCAAGGGGAGGAACTGTGATGGGTCACCCCTCCCTGGACAGCTCCCCTCCTTCCCAGTATTGGGGTCCCCTGGGGCTGTGGCCCAGCAAACAGTAGAAAGAACCCTGGGGGCTTTCAGAGCTGCAGTAGGGCTGGTGCTGGGTCCCCAGGTCCCGTGGTTCCTCTGGGGGTGGCAGGATCTGGAGGTCCCACTAACGCCTCAGTGTGAGAGGCACATGGGGAAGTCTCCTCCCTTCGTGGTTAGAGCCACAAGCCCCACAGACATCGATGCAGCAAACAGGCCCCCCACACGCTTGGGGCAGGGAAGGGGGTGGAAGGGTCCAGAGCGTCCTCACGCTGGGCTCTCCTCCTCCTGGAAGGTTCCACACAAGCACTAGAGGGAGAAGGTGGGCTAGGGATCCACTCAGACAGACGGACACATCGGGGCCAGACAGAGGGGGCCTGTTGACCCCGTCACCCTCACAGGGAGGCAGAGGGCATCAGGGACTGTCAGAGGGATGAGGTGGGAACTCAGCTGCTGCGTCTCATTCCCAGCACCTGTCAGGAGCCCCTTCCTCACGCTGGGGCAACACCCCCTTAAAGGACCCATGCTCTATATCCCCTCTGTGTGTGCAACCCATGATCCCACACCATTAGGGTGTGGGACCTCATATCCACATTCCCCTAAGGGCTTCATGACCCATGGTCCCCGTGCCCATAAAGGACGGACGACCCACCATCTGTGAGCAGACGGGAGAAGTGCTGAGCTCCAGCTCCTGGGTCTGTCTGTCCTGCTCAGCCCGGGCCTCCCCTCCCACAGCGCCCACCACCTGGCCTCCTCCGTTTCTCCAGTGCACATGACAGTGCTGTCCCCTCCCGGGAAGGGGGACGGGGAGCCCAGAGGGTCCCGGGATGGCATGCTCTCTGCTCCGACTCCTCCGAGGGGCTCACGGCCCTCACTGCACTGGCACAAAGCAGCTGGTCCCCGTCCAGGGACAAACACGGTGAGCCTGGAGCCACCCCACCCGGCCACAGGTTCGGGGGCCCTCCCTTAGCAGGGCCCCCATGCCACCCATACCCCCAGGCCAGCGGGGCGGGGGTGGCTCAGGTTCAGGATAAACTGGATGGGTTCCCTGCACCTGCATGATGGTGGCCACCCCTGGACCCTGTGCATGCGACCTGTGACATGTGTGAGTCACAGCAGAATAAAGAGAAACAGGAGAGAAACGCAGGGCTTCAAGGAAGAATCCCCTTCCCTCCCTCCTTGTGTGTGTGTGTGGGGGGCCCTAGTGTCCCCCAGTAGACCCTGACTCCAACATGGCACCAGGGCTGACCACATACAGGGACAGGGATAGCCCCTCCCAAACAGTCCCCCAGACCACTGTCCAGAGTGGTCAGGACCCTGTGGACCGTGCGACTGGCCCAGTGGACGATGGCCCACAGCACAGGGGCCACATGCCTTGGGGCCCCGCAGGGCCTGGCCCTGTGGCAAGGACGCTTCGGCACCACCCTGCGTGAAAAGGCACACATACCCTTGGGGTCTGTTGCACGCCCCATCCCTGGAAGCCCACTCCCCACGGGCCAGCTCCATGCCCTCCCCATACTGGGCTGAGCGTCCAAGCTATCATGGCGTCCAGATGAGGCCAGGGCTCAGGGTACCCACAGTGCGGGGGAAGGCAGAGGGTCATGTGTGCAGAGGCAGAGAGGGAGCCCGAGGGCTGTGGTGGGGGGCGGCGTGGCGGGGGGCAGAGGGGCAGGGAGCTTGGGGCAAGCAGAGAGGCGCACAGCAGAGGCGTCCTGACCTGTCACCACGAGCTCTAGCGCCTCACTGCTCTCAGACCAGGTGAAACTTCTGTAATAGAGGCAGCGATAAAGGCCGGCAGCGTCCTCATTCGCGGCACTGATGGGGAATCCGGCCTCCGTCCCGTGCGCTGCGCTCCTCATACCCTGATACCAGGGACTCCCCTCCTCCGGGTGGAAAGTCTCAGCCTCAGCAGGGCTTCGGCACCTGACGGTCACGGGCTGACCCCAGGGGACCACAGAGGCCGGCTCGGCCCAGATGGAGGGTCTGGGCAGGATCCCTAGGAGGGAACGGAGCAGGCTCTCAGGGTCCATGGTGAGGAAGAGCCTTTCCCTCGGTGTGAAGGGGGGAGTCACGCAGATGGCTCCTGCCCCCACCGCATCTGGGCCTTCCATCCGTGCCAAACAGACCAGCACTGTCTAGCCCCATGGAACGAAAGACAACACCCGGGGCCCTGGATCCGCTCCGTGCAGCTGCGTGACCATGTCCGTGAAATGACACGGAAGGAGCCTGTTGGTGGGAACCCAAGGACGGCAGCGAAGCCTGGAGGGCCTTTTCCTTATTTCTGCCTTTCTCTGCCTTCCAGCCCGCAAGCACACGCAACGGCTGGTGCTCTAGCAGCCATCTTGGGTTAAGAGGTGACCCTGGTGCTGGTGGCCACGCTCTGAACTGCGGAGCAGAGAAGGAGCCCGCAGGCCTGCTGATTCACTGGGGCCACCAGGAGACCTCGGTCCAGGCTCCGCAGGGACGGCATTTCTGTGGGAAAGGAGCAGCCGCCAAGATGTCCTCTATCAGGTGCGGCAGCCTGAGGAGGTGACGTGGGTGAGGAGAAGGGCCTCGACGCCAGACAGGCCTGTGACACGGTCCCAGCGCTGTAAGGAAGGAGACCTTCCTCAGGGCAGGCGAGGAGGAGATGTCTGAGAAACGGGCAGGAGCTAGGTCGGTGGGCGGGTAGGGGTGCTGCAGGCGGAGACCGCGGGGCGGGGGGTCCTGTGCGCAGGGTGAGGGTGGCGTGTGTGAGGAACAGGAAGAGAGCCGAGTGCTGGGTAAGAGAGCAGGGCGGGCGTGGGGGCGGATGAGAGACTTTGACAAGGATCTGATGTGGTCGATCCAGCTTGTGCAGGATCACGTGTGTGTTTGTGGAGTCCACCTGCAGTGGGGGAAGGGAGGACACGCGGAGCAGCCCCGGGAGGGCCCCACAGGTGGTGGGGGGCAGATGGCAGGGACATAGGTCATGGGTTATGGGCACATGGCTCATGGGGACATGGGGACAGTGGGGACATGGGGCATGGGGACACGGGGACAGTGGGGACATGGGGACATGGGGCATGGGGACACGGGGC
>NW_024080867.1:856116-865752 GCF_003009895.1 Hyaena hyaena
CATGGGGACATGGGGACAGTGGGGACATGGGGCATGGGGACATGGGACATGGGGACAGTGGGGACATGGGGCATGGGGACATGGGGACAGTGGGGACATGGGGCATGGGGACATGGGACATGGGGACAGTGGGGACATGGGTCATGGGGACATGGGGACAGTGAGGACATGGGGCATGGGGACATGGGGCATGGGTTATGGGGACAGTGGGGACAGTGGGGACATTGAGGACATGGGGATGGTGGGGACATGGGGACATGGGACATGGGGACAGTGGGGACATGGGTCATGGGGACATTGAGGACATGGGAACATAGGGACAGTAGGGACATAGGGCATGGGGACAGTGGGGACATGGGACAGTGGGGACATGGGGACATGGGGACAATGGGGTCATGGGGACATGGAGACAGTGGGGACATGGGGACATGGGTCATGGGGACATGGGGACAGTGGGGACACAGGGACAGTGGGGGCATGGGGCATGGGGCATGGGGACATGGGACAGTGGGGACATGGGGCATGGGGACATGGGAACATGGGGACAGTGGGGACATGGGACGTGGGGACATGGGGACAGTGAAGATGGAAGACTACAGGGATGGTGGAGCCTGGCGGGGGTGGAGCCCAGAGGGAGGTGCGGGCAGACCTGGGACGTGGGGTGGGACCCAGAGGACTCTGAGGGATGGATGTGGGGCGGGTTCAGGGGGACTCAAGGGCCCCATGTGCCCTTGGCTCCGGGGCTGATGGCCCTCAGACAAAGGGGAAGAGGGAGGTGGGGACCGGACGGTGTGGGCGAGAATCTCAGCCCGGCGGGCTGTGCTGGACTTGGGGCACCCTCGGGGAGCCTGGGGACGGCTGTCGCCTCTGCACCTGCTCCCGGAAGGAGCAGGGACTCCCGTCCAGGGCTGTCCCTGGGCTGAGGGGCCAGGAAGTGTGTGGACGGGACTCACCCTTCTGCGTGTGGATCCCCTGGCCCAGGCAGAGCACTGCAAGAGAAGCCCCAGTGAGGGACACGCCGGCCACCGGGTCCCTCCTGGGGTCAGCACGCTGCCGGCGTGACACAGCCGCGTGCCCTCCACGCCACCCTCAGTCAGCATGCCCCCCAGCAGAGCTTCCTCCCGTCTCCGGCTGCAGACGGCTCCCTGAGAGTCCGAACCAGGCACCCCCTGGGGCCTTGCCTGTGTCTGAACCCCCTCGCCCCCCGCCGTCCCGGCCTCTAGCACGCCCGTCACAGGGCCTGGTCCCCACAGCTGGTCAGGCCCAGGGGACAGAGCGGCGGGGCCTGCAGGCACTGCTCTCCCTGAGGGCCAACCGAGGCGAGGCCTGGACCCCGCTGGGGTCCCCTCCCCTGCCCGTGCCCTCCGCACTCACGGAGGCCCAGGAGGTGGACGGGCTGGTGGGACATGGCCGGCCTCTCTGCGCTGCCCCGGTCCTGGGGCGGCTGGACAGGGGCCTGCGGGCCGGGATGTGAGCAGGAAGGGCTTGGAGGGCTGTGGTCTCGCAGGAAGGAAGTGGGGGGGGGGGCAGGCCAAGCCCTACCTTCCTCTTTCTGATCACAGGCAGGTCTTGATTTCTGGAAGGCGTCTGTGGTGAGACATGGCGTCCGCAGGCAGAACTCCTGTCCAGAGGAGGCCCGCCCGGTGTTACCTGGTGACTGACCGACGGACAGACAGAGGGCCGACAGGGAGGCAGAGGTACGGAGCTGATGGGTGCTGAGTGGGCGGATGGTACGTACAGACATGCGGGGAGCTGGGTTCAAACGCAGACGTGGGGGCTTCGAGGTGCTGGTGTGGTAGAGACACAGACATGATGGGACGCCGGATAAAGAGACGACAGACCTTCACACACGTAGATGCACGGAGAGGACCAGAGCCCGGCGGGAAGGTCCACAGTGACACGAGACACAGGCAGAGGGCGGGCGGCACAGAAAGGGGTTCTGGCTCCCCTTCTGCTCCTAACCGCCTGGCTCTTCTCATACTGCACGTTCCCCACAGGCAGCAGGGGATCTAGAAATTCTCCCGAAGACGTCATGTTGTCATGGGGGAGGGGCGGTGCCCAGCGAGGCAGGGGCAGCTGGGAAGGACACCAGGCAGGTCCCCCTCATGCTCTCCAGGCGGGTGGCACTCTGCGCAGGTGGGGCCGGTGAGTCTGGGCTGTGCTCTGCACACTCACCCCTGCCCCCCAGCGGGCCGGGTTAGGGGTGCTGTCGGGGCTGGAGGAGGGGGAGGCCAGACAAGAGGGGTCCCCTGCTCTCAGAGTCCCCAGTTCTAACCGAAAGCCCTGGAGCCCTGGGTGCACTAGACAGTGACGTTCGTCGGGACGCTGGCGGGCAGGGCTTCCTGTGCCGCTGGGGCTGCGATGGGGCTGGGCTCCCGTCTGGACCCCCAGGGGCCGGAGCACAGGACTGTGTCCAGGCAGGGGTCTGCAGCCCCCCCACCCCCGTGGGCGACGCCGAGCCCATCAGCACCTCCCCCTGTGGTTTGCCGCCCTCCCAGGCCCAGAGCCCCGGGGCTTCTGCGCTCCCTGATTCTCACCAGCCTCTATTCCAGGCTGCGGCCCGACGGCTCAGCGAGGCCGGCGCGCCTTTCGCGGTTCCATGTCCAGTGGCCTCGTCCGCATTCTGTGTCCCCTGCTCACACTGGGGAGGAAGGCGGAGGACCCCGTTGTGTCCTGGGGCTTCTAGGACCCACACTGACCTCCCAGGGGAGGGGCCCAAGAGGAGGGGACAGACAAGGGAAAGGCCTGGGGCTTTTTAGGGTCAGGGCCCAAGGGAGTGTCCGGCTGAGCCACAGACAACTGGGCTCACAGGCAGAGCTGGGGTCCAGAGAAGGGAGGGGAGGTCTGACGGGGACAGAGGGGGGTCTGTGGTGTCCTCCTGGACTGGGGTGGCCCAGCCTCTCCAGGGCCCAGACCTGCGACTCTTCCCAGACCTGGTGAGAAGGCCCAGTGGAGACCCACTGTAGCCGCTGTTTCTCAAGGACAAGAGAATCAATATCTATCTACATATACGTATATCAATAGATCAATATCATGGTCATCTATGCCTGCCATCCCTGCGGGCATCAAGGCCCACGTGCTTTATGACTCTCGGCCTGAACCTGCACATCTGACCCCCCGACCTCCATGTTCCCCAGCCTCGGCCAAACAGAAGCTCCAGGGACTCTGCGGTGAGACACAAGCCAGGAAGCAGCCGTGTGGACTCAGGGTCGGGGTGGCCCCAGCGGAGGCCGCCCCCCACCCACTGCAGGGAATCCGGGCTCTGGGGTCAGAGCCACTCTCCCCGGAAGAGCACTGCTCTTTCTCCGTGAGAGCACCCAGCCTGGATTCCCAGAGAAGGTGGGAAAAGGTGGAGACGCTCTCTGTGGAAACTCACCCCTGCAGAAAGACCCCAACGCCTGCCCTGTCCTGCCTCCCAAATAGCGACCCGTGTTTAGGTGATGTTGCCCAGGCAGGGACCTCGAGGAGGGGCTGGGGCTCTGGAGAAGGGGCTACAGACCCCCGAGGAGGGCGTGTGGAAGCCCAGGTGTGCAAGCCTTTGATGGATTTCAGCAAAAAAGCAGTTGAAGGAGGGCCTCTGGATTATTTCTCATGCCGGGAAAGAAAAAAATGATAAATGTGTCCGACCTCAGCTCAGGTCATGATCTCGCGGTTCGTGGGTTCGAGCCCCGCATCGGGCTCTGTGCTGACTGCCAGCTCAGAGCCTGGAGCCTGTTTCAGTCTGTGACTCCCTCTCTCTCTGACCCTCCCCTGCTCACGCTGTCTCTCTCTCTCTCAGAAATAAATTGAAAAAAAAAAACATTAAAAAAAAGATGCATGTGCTCGAAAACTCTGAGAGAAGTTGTAACACGAGCACAGACGCTGCTTTATTTCATCGAAAAAATGTTAAAACCCATCTGTTAGGAAATTGAAACCTGGACAAGTTGTGGATTCTGCATACACGTGAACGTACCTTCATGGGCGTGTGTTAGAGGTGTGTGTGCTCATGCGTGTGTATGTGTGCATGTGTGCGTGAGTGTGTGTGTGTAGCAGAACAAGATGTAATGCAGTTCAGCAGAAGAAATAAAACGACTTTGTCTATCAGTGACCTGATCTCACTTAGGATCAGGGACTACACGCACACACACGCCCTTTCACACACACGCTCACACCCGCTCACACACGCTTACGCACGCACACCCACACGTGCTCACACACACACAGCCCTCCCCCCAATCACTACAAACGCTCCTGTGTCTCGGCCCGTCTCCAGGATGGTGTCCCAGGTGCGGGGAGCAGGGGGTATGTGTCCTGCTGCTCGCCCCTGAGTCCGAGCTGACTGGGGCCTGCGGGGTTTGCTCACCAGCTTGCCGGGGGCCCAGCTGGTGTCTCTGTCCCCTGGTCTCAGGGTCCAGCCTTTCTCTGCTCCCTTGGGGCCTGGGGACCCTGCGGGGGATCTCAACGGCCCCTTTGTCCCAGGGGGTTAGTGGACGTGCGTGGGCGCCCGCTCCTGCCCCCTGCGGCCCGGGTGGGATGTCCCCTCCCACCGCGACGGCCCCCTGGCGTTCACCCCCAGGGCACCCCTCCGGGATTGGCGGAGTCCCAGGCGCAGGGGGACCCTCCCGCCCTGCCCGGCCACACGGAGCCGCCAGGGTGCTATACGAGGCTCGTCCTCCAGGGGGCGCGCGGGGGCCGCGCAGCCCCAGGGACCTGCCTCCTGCGGGAAGTCCGCACCCCGGGGCGCGAGTGCTGACCCCTGGGGCTGGGGCTGGAGGCCCGGGAGGGAAGCCCGGGCCAGGCCGTCCGCTGTCCGCCCTCTGCTCTCCCCGCCGAGCCCCGAGACGGAAGGGGTGTGGGCTTCCTCTCGCTCTCCCTCCAAACCCCCAAAGCGCTTCTGCGGCCCCTGCGGCCTCACTGCCCGGGCTCACGGGCCTCCTCGTCCCCGGAGCAGGTGCCCGGCCTGCGGGCGCTCCTGCTCCGGGCGGGGGCGGGGGGGACAGAATATTCTGGCGTCGCCGCTGTCCCGACGCGCGGCTGTGCGCCCTTCCCTTGCTAGCAGCCTGGCTCAGGTGAGAGTGGAACAAGCCAGGGTTTAAGGGAAGATGCACCGTTCTGTGATGGTTGCTAGTGGGTACAACCTGCCTGGGGGTGGGGGTGGGGGTCCAGAGAGCTGGGAAAACGGGACTTGGGCGCCAGTCTGTGAGCGCGGTTCTGAAAGGTTCGCATTTGGTTCCGTGGGCTGAGGGACGAGGCCCGCCCTCCTCGCGGGGACGGCAGCTTCCACCCCCCGAGGGCCCGGGTGGGACAGAAAGGGGAGGGGGGCCGATTCTCTCTCTCCGGAGCCGGACAACCCTTCCCTCCTGTCCAGGACCTCGTCGCGCCCGGTCTCGGCCTGCGGCCTGGCGCTGATTTATCCCACGGGCTCTCCTCCTCTCTGCGGCCAGGTAGCAGGTGGTGGGGCTTCTGGCTTCTATAACCCATGAGCTGATTCTCATAATAAATACATATTTAAATATATAGGCACTTAAATTTATATATATAAGTTGTACTTAAATATATAATTTATATTTAAAACATTATATGTCTAAATATAATTTATGTAACTTCTTATTTGACATGTCTTTGGAGGCAAAGGGAAATCAAAACAATTGAACTATTGGGACCTCATCAAGATAAAAAGCTTCTGCACAGCAATGGAAACCATCCATTAAACTGAAAGGCAACCTACCAAAAGGGAGAAGATATTCTCAAATGACATATCAGATAAAAGGTTAGTAACCCAAATCTAAAAAGAACTTACCAAATTCAACACACAAACAAACAAAATACAAATGATCCAGTGACGAAATGGGCAAAAGACATGAATAGACACTTTTCCAAAGAAGACATCCAGATGGCTAACAGACACCTGAAACGATGCTCAACATCACTCAGCGTCAGGGAAAAAGAAATCAAAACCACAATGAGATACGACCTCACACCTGACAGAATGGCTAAAATTCACAGCCCAGGCAACAACAGGTGTTGGCGAGGATGTGGAGAAAGAGGAACCCTTTTGCATTGCTGGTGGGAATGCAAATTGGTGCAGCCACTCTGGAAAAACAGTATGGAGGTTCCTAAAAAAAATTTAAAATAGGACTACCCTACGACCCAGCAATTGCAGTACTAGGTACTTATCCAAGGGATGCAGGAGTGCTGATTCGAAGGGGCACATGCACCCCAGTGTTTATAGCAGTGCTATCAATAATAGCCAAATTATGGAAAGAGCCCACGTGTCCATTGTCTGATCAGTGGATAAAGAAGATGTGGTGTATTTATACAATGAAATACTACTCTGCAATCAAAAAGAATGAAATCTTGCCATTTGCAACAATGTGGATGGAAATAGAGTGCATTATGCTAAGTGAAATCAGTCACAGAGAGACAGATATCATATGATTTCACTCATATGTGGAATTTGAGAAACTCGACAGATGAACGTAGGGGAAGGGAAGGAAAAATAAGATAAAAACAGAGAGGGAGGCAAACCATAAGAGATTCTTAAATACAGAGAACAAAACATTGCTGGATTGGGGGGGCAGTGTTAAATGGGGGAGGGGCATTAAGCAGGATGCTTTTAGGGATGAGCCCTGGGTGTCATATGTGAGTGATGAATCACTGGGCTCTTCTCCTGAAGCCAAGACTACACTGTATGCTAACTAACTTGAATTTAAATTCAAAGTAAAAACAAGACAGAACATAGATAGATAGATAGATAGATAGATAGATAGATAGATAGATGATAGATAGATAGATAGATTCACTCTTTGAAAAAGAGAGGCTTTGTCTCACATGAAAAAGAGAAATTTGGTATACAACGCAATGAAGAAAACAAAGAGAATACAGGTACAGGGTTAGGAAGCAGAGGAAAAACCTTGAATATGAATAGAAATTAACCTTGAGTACAGACAGAAAATCAAACTCCATGCATATTAAAACTGTGTTGGAAAGCCATGCGCCCACCCTCTCTGAGACAGGGCAGACCCTGGCCGGCTGGCGAGGTGCAGCCTGTCCTGCGGTCACCGAGAGGAGCCTCCATATGCAGCCCGCAGTCCCCGCCACTCAGAGCTGGCCGAGTGAGGCCAAGCTAACTAAGGATCAGTCCCCAGTTTCTTCAGGAAAAATGGAGAAAGGAATAGAACATGTTCTGGAGGGTGTGTATGAAGATCAAAATGTGTTACTGTTGGGGCTCCTGGCTGCCTCAGTCGGTGGACCTGGTGACGCCTGGTCTTGCGGACCATCCATGGTGGATGTAGAGATTACTTTAAAAAAAGTCCTTTAAAAATTTGTAAGATAGCAGTTGAACCATTATAAGCTAGATGAGTTTATGTTGAATATTTATTTCTTTAAGGACCACTGTGGGGATGGGGCTCCTGGGTGGCTCAGTCGGTTGAGCATCCCGCTTCGGCTCAGATCATGATCTCACGGATCATGGGTTTGAGCCCCGCGTCGGGCTCTGTGCTGACAGCTCAGAGCCTGGAGCCTGTTTCGGATTCTGTGTCTCCCTCTTTCTCTGACCCTCCCCTGCTCACGCTGTCTGTATCTCTCTCTCAGAAATAAATAAAAAAATTTTTTAAAAAGGATCACTGTGGGGCTTTAAAAATATTTTTATTATTTTTGAGAGACAGAGAGAGACAGAGTGTGAGCAAGGGTGGGGCAGAGAGAGAGGGAGACACAGAATCTGAAGCAGCTCCAGGGTCTGACGGCACAGAGCCCGACGTGGGGCTTGAACTCAAGGACCACGAGATCATGACTGAGCCAAAGTTGGATGCTTAACCGACTGAACCACCCAGGTGCTCCTGTTTAGGTCGAATTAAAAAAAAATATATGTTTTTGTAGGGGCGCCTGGGTGGCTCAGTCAACTCTCGGGTTTGGCTCAGGTCATGATCTCATGATTTGGGGGACTGAGCCCCACAGTCCCTGGTATCAGTGTGGAGTTTGCTTGGGATTTTTTCTCTCCATCTCTCTCTGCTCCTGCCCTACTCATGCTCTCTCTCAAAATTAATTAAAAACCTTAAAATAAAAACATTTTTTAATATATAATAAGATATTTAGTGCAAGACCTACATAGCAGGCAGACAGGGTTCTTACCACCACCCCCCCAAAGAAATAAAAGACACAAAATTCAAACAGATGGGCCACTAATAGGGTTCCTGGGAGGCTCAGTCAGACAGTTGACTTTGGCTCAGGTCATGATCTCACAGTTTGTGAGTTCGAGCCCCTTGTCGGGCTCTGTGCTGACACCTCAGAACCTGGAGCTGCTTCAGATTCTTTGTCTCCTTCTCTCTCTGCCCCTCCCCCACTCACACTCTGTTTCTCTCTCTCAAACATATGTAAACATTTAAAAAAAAAAAAAAAAGAAAGAAAGAAAGAATGAGCCACTAATGCTCCCTAGCAGTTGTCAGGGTAACGTTCCTTTAAAAACCCAAGTGGAGTCCTCGAGGCTGACCCCATAAGTCTAGCAGGGACACAACACATACGGCCCACATTGGTTCGGGGCTCTCCTGGCCCCGAGGGGGGTGCCTGAGACACCCCATATCCTCTGGTGGCACAGCTGGTCCCACTCGGGGACTTGGTTGTGCAGACCCCCGGTGTTTGCTGTAGAGGCAGCATGGGGCTGCCTTGTTTATAAACCCTGTAGCAATCAGCAACAGTGGTAAGTAATCAAGTGGGCAATTGTGGACAGCAGCCTCATCTGTAGGTTAGGAAACAACAGGGGGGAGGCACCTGGGTGGCCCAGTCGGTGGAGCGTCCGACTCTTGATTCTGGCTCAGGTCAGTTTCTCACAGATCCCGGGATCTGGCCCGCGTCAGGCTCCACGCTGGCAGTGCAGAGCCTGTTTGGGATTCTCTCTCCTTCTCCCTCTCTCTGCCCCTCCCCCACTCACACTTGCACAGTCTCTCTCAAAAATAAAAATAAAATAAATAACGGCTCCATGAGGTGCACCCACAAGGTTAGACCCTGGGGGTCAGAGGAGAGAGGTGTGAGGACACCTCCCAGCTGTGGAATTCGGAGACTATATAACGTGAAACAGAAAATGAAGAGCAGATGCAGGGAAATATGGCCACCTGCTCTCTGCCCAGCACAAGCCTGGGGGCTCTCGGGCAACAGCCCCCAAGGTGCCCACACCCTGTTCCTAGGCCAACACCCTGTCACTGCCTGAATGTGTGTGATTAACTTCCCACACAAGCAAACAGGAAAAAGCGAGCCCAGCTCAGCAGTAGGGTGATTTTAAAATCCTTGGGACGCCTGGGTGGCTCAGTTGGTTGAGCATCTGACTTCGGCTCAGGTCATGATCTCACGGATTATGGGTTTGAGTCCCACATTGGGCTCTGTACTGACAGTGCAGAGCCTGCTTGGGATCCTCTGACTCCATCTCTCTCTGCCCCTCCCCTGCTTGCTCACTCTCTCTCTCTCTCTCAAAAATGCATAAACTGGCACAAAAACAGACACATAGACCAATGGAACAGAATTGAGAACTCAGAAGTGGACCCAAAAGTATACAGCCAACTGATCTTTGACAAAGCAGGAAAGAATATCCAATGGAAAAAAGACAGCCTTTTTAACAGATGGTGTTGGGAGAATTGGACAGCAACATGCAGAAGAATGAAACTAGAT
>NW_024080867.1:866637-880761 GCF_003009895.1 Hyaena hyaena
AGAAACAATGAAATCTGGCCATGTGTAGCAACATGGATGGACCTTGAGGGTGTTATGCTGAGCGAAATAAGTCAGGCAGAGAAGGACAAATATCATATGTTTGCACGTATAGGAGGATTAGGAGGAACTTGACGGAGGAATAAGGGGGAGAAGAAGGGGGGAAATGGTGGGGGAGAGGGAGGGAGGCAAACCATGAGAGACTCTTGAATGCTGACAAAAACTGAGGACTGATGGATGGGGGGGGAGGGGGGATGGGCATGGAGGAGGGCACTTGTGGGGATGAGAACTGAGTGTTATGTGGAAACTAATTTGACAATAAACTATTTGTAAAAAAAAAAAAATTAAAAAAACAAACAAACGATGCACTACCAAAAAAAAAAAATGCATAAACTGACCTCTTCTTATGCGTTACATGGAGGAGTCACTGCAAGCCTATTAGGAAGAATGGCGTCCAATCCAAAGGGCGTTAGTCAGGTGAGGGAGTGGAGGTCAGATGAAGGACAAGGTCTGAGAGATGGATGGTCCTGTTGTGTTTGGAGAATGCATGGTGTCCAGTGTGGATGGAGCTGGAGTAGGGATGGAAGTGGGAACCTCATGGGTTCTTCCGTGTGGACTAAAAGCCTCAGGGGCCCTCCTTGTACAACCACGGCCTCACAACTCTCTCCTATGGTCCACACGTGTGTCCATGTGTGTGCATACATTTGCAGTGTGTGCGTGTGTGCATTCATGAGCATGCGTGCATGTGTGCATTCGTGACCGTGTGTAGGTGTGTGTGTTCATGACCATGTGCGTGTGTGTGTCTGTGTGTACGTGGGTGAATTTGTGGGCACGTGCGTGTGGGTGTGTGCACCCATGTGCACGTGTTTACGCCCATGGGCACGTGCGTGCATGTGGGGTGTGTGCGTCCGTAGACACGTGTGTGCATGTGGGGTGTGGGGCTGCACCATCTGCACTTGTATGCAGGCACACGTCCCCTCAGACATCCCCCCCACTCATCCGTGGGACACTCGGTTCAGAAAACACTGATTCACCCCTTGTCCCGTTTCATGCTCTGAGCTGGACACTAGGTCTAAGCAGACACTGGGACCACGGCCCCGTGTGCAGAGCTGCTGCAGGCTGGGCCTGTGAAAACATTTATTGATGAACAACACTAAGCGTAACCCAGGAAACGGGGTCTCAGCTACCAGCTGCCCAGTGTAGCCCGGGCTCAGGGTCCACCACTGAACTCTGGAAAGTCTTAGGGGCCGGCTGAGTGGACAATTGAAACAGAGTCTCTGGGGCCATTGGGGACACACGGGACACATCCGGAATCACCTGGGTGACTGTGGGGCCGTAGCTGAGTCTCTGGAAACTGCCGGGGGACTGTAGCCCTGGGTGTTTGCAAATTAAGTGGTACTCGTTCTCTCCAAGCGTCTAGCTGATTTCCGGAGGGACCACGCGGTTAATGAATCTCCTAGACGTTGACCGGGGACCTCTGGAGTTCAGCTCTTGCCTCCAGGAGAGCTGACTGCATGGCTTTTCAGAAAGGGAGGATTCCAAAGAGAAGCCCTCCAGCGGCCACTTGACGCTCTGGCAGGAGTGACTTCATGTCTCGGAGCAGAGGCCAGGTGTGCGTGAATCAGCGTCTGGCCAGGGATGCGTATGTGCTGGCCTCAGCCGTGGGCTCCACCGACTGCGGGAACGTGGCTCGGGCCGTCCTCTGTGTGAGGACCTGCTGGTCCAGCTGAGCGTACGTCACGTCCTGGGGGCTTCCTGCAGCAGGGGTCTGAGAGAGCGAGGCCCAGGGTGAGTCAGGGTGGCTGGGACTGTGCGAAGGGAAGCCCAGTGGCCAGCCTCCAGGCGACCCCTGTGACGCCACCTCCTGAGGCCACCACTGTGCAGTCCCCTCCCACCTCGAATCAGGGCTGGCCGGTGTGAGCAGTAGAATATGGCAGAATGAGAGCAAGCCACCTCCAGGAGCACTGTGACCAAACTGCTGACCCGGGGTTGTTTGTTACGGAGCCAGAGGTATTGCATGCGGGGACTTACTGGGCTGGGTGCTTCCCTGTCCTCCTCAGGAAGTCTGTCAACTGATGGCAGATCTGGAGGGGAGAGGACCAGGGGTCAGGTCTCTGGGTGGGTCTCGGAAGGCAAATTTGCCTGAAAACCCACAGCTTCAGATTTCACCCAGCACCCCATCTAGAACATCCTGGAATGTTCCCAAACGTTCCCTTCTCCCTGGCCTGTCCCTCCTCCTCATCCTTTTACCTGGTGTCTTCTCGAGGTCAACAGCTGGGCTGACCCTGCGGAGGAAAGAACAGTGAGCACTGGGGGGCCCCCTGGAGGCAGGGGCTGGGAGGGGGTCTGGGGTCAGTCTCAGGGGCCTCACCTTTCCTGGGGCCTCTGCTCCTCACCCCGGCTGCTGGGGAGCTCTGTGGACAGTCAGGGGTGTGAATTAAGAAGAGAAGGCTTCTTCCCAACACCGCAAACAGCCTCCCCAGCCCCTCCCCCCGAGACCTACTGCGCTTTTTCTGACGCTGACCACACAGGAGGGCAAGAGCCAGGAGGAGGAGACAAAGGAACAAGGCCACAGAGACCCCGACGAGAATATAGACATGCTCTGTTGACAGGTCTGGGAGAACAGGGAACATGGAACCAGATTATCAGCAGCGTGCGTTTATGGAGCGCCTACTGCATACCCCATGTGTGCTGGTTGCTTGTCATGTGCACACCTGTGTATACAACTTCATGAATGCATAATAGTCCTGTGGATTATCAGCAGCGTGCATTTATGGAGCACCTACTGCATACCCCATGTATGCTTGTCATGTGCACACCTGTGTAAAATCTCTCCAATTCATAACAGTCCTGTGACATGGGAAGTCCTCTGTCCACGGGACATTGGCAGAGTTGGACTACGACCAACACCAAAGCCCATCCTTTCCCCAAGAAGCACACAGCCGGTCCCTGCTCCTCGCCCCCCCCCCCCACTCACCTAGGCTGTTACTGTCGTCGCCATATGTCTGAGTGTCTCCTAGGAAGGAGGAAGCGAGCACACTGTCAGAGGCCTGAGCTGGATGGAGAAGGCGGAGTCCTCCCAACCCCCGCCCCTTCCAAAAGGGGCTCCTCTAGAACGAACCCATGGAACTTTCCATGGGGATACACATGCTCTACATCCGTGCTGTGCAGCGTGATAACCCCACGGGGCTATTTCCACTGAAATTCAAGTTAAATAAATAAAAGTCAGATCCCGGCTGCGCTGGCCACGTTCCACGGGCTCAGTGGCCACACCCGACTAGCGGCACCTTCCGGGAGGTTGCGGACGCGGGGCGCAGGCGCTGTGGGACAGTGCAGCCCTGCGCCCTCCCCGAGCTCACCTCCTCCTGGATCCCCCCCCCCGTTTCTCACAGCACCCCCTGATGGGGCGGCACCCCCCCTCCTGGGAGTGAAGAAGCGACACTCCGCATCCTGAAGTCCCCCGGGGCCTGTCAAACCAGCACCAGCAAGGCCTGGGGTCAGCGCATGCGCGGAACTGCTGCTGGGCTCATCCCTGAGGAGGGGGCCCGTGTCCCCAGTGCCCCCCCGCCCCCCGCCCCGGAGGCTGAGTACTCAGTGTCCTTTAAGAAAGGCAGGAAACTTCAGCTGCTGGAACTTCCCTCCCTCAACACCCTGTCCTGGTCCATAATCTAGGACCCCACCTGCTCTAATATATAATAAATATAAGTATACATTTTAAAGTCTGTGTTTTAACTTATATAGGTATCATTTAATTGCTATAAATAATTGTAATTATATATAATTTAAAATTACTTAGAATCTGTAAGATATATGACTTATACTCTCAATTATACATTTTACTTCGAACATGTGAGATATAAGAGTTATATCTCAATTATACAGATTTATTATTAGATGACACCTATTTACGTTGAGATTTATGTATGTAAATTATAAAATACATGACATGTAATATAATATATGACACTACGTAATGTATAATACTGTATACTATATGATTATGTAATGATAATTCATGTATATTATTTTAATTCTATTCCTTGTATGTTTAATGGTAAGTAAGATATATTCTATAAGGTAAAGATATACTGTTATATATTTAAATTTATAGCTCTGAAATTTTACATGGTAAGTTATATGTTTATATTTATATATAGATATATAAATATAGATACATTATATACCATGACACATTATATAATGATACATCATACTTAAATATAGATACATTATATTTAACTACAGATATATTGTATATAATGATACATATGCTAAACACATTAAGTATGATGTATGTAGTGATACATACACATTTCTATTCCGCATTCTAGCTAACTTCGCCCCCTGAGGTTCGGGAGCGCAGGGACCCTTTCTGTCTGCCGCGCACCCAGCCCTCACAGGCGGGTGTCTGGTGCACACTGAGGAGGTAGAAGGAAATACGTCCTCAGTGTAGCAAGACTTGTCCTGAACGGTTCAGCAGGCACTGACTTGGGGCGCTGTGTACACGCAGCCCTGTATCCCTGTATCCCCGAAACAGCGCTTCAGGGTCCTTGCACTTATCGCCCTTTTTGCGCAGGAGGGAACTGGGTTGAGCAGGGTTTTGAGGATTCACCGCGAGCGAGTGCGAGGCTGGGGTCTTAACCCTGATCCCCCGCAGGGCGGACCTTCAGTCTCCAGGGCCAGAGATGGGAGAGAGGGGCGACAGGGAGGGGGCTTGTGTCCGGCGCCGTTTAGGATTCTGGGGGGTCGCTCCTCCTCTCTGTGACCTAACGTCACTGTTGTGACCTGATGCAGAGCCTGTTGTCCTTCCAGCAGCGTCCGAATTTGGAAGATGGGTGGTCAGTCCTTCTGTCCCTCTGGACCACTGTCCCTTGCAGAGCTGCAAATAATAGGACTCTGCCCCCAAGGGGGTCTCCCCAGCCCACACCCCCAGCCCAGGACTTGGGGCCTTGTGCCTCTGGGCATGCACTGTGCTTTGCTTTGCGTACGGAAGGAGTGGGGGGCTCTCAGGTCCGAGGACTGCCTCCCGCTGGCTGCTTTCATAGCGCCTCACACAGGAAGTTCAAGCCGGTAGTGCCCCAGTGCTCTGCAGGGGGCGCTGTGGCTGCACCGGCCCCTCATGCAAGCGCAGCCCAGATCCTCAGCACGGAGCGCCCCCCACCCCCGCCCCACCCCTGCAAGGTCACTCACCAGTCGAGTTGCAGGTCCGTGGTGGGGAGGAGCCGACACTTCCAGGGGTCTCTGTGAGCAGGGCAGAGGAAGGACCGGTGCTCTGTGGAGGCCCCCAGGGTCTGTCCCACTCAGCCCGGACCCTCTGTGCCCTGAGCATCCATCTGAGGGCCCCATCTGGCCGTCGCGCAGTCCCAGAGAAATCCTGGGGCAGAGCAGAGGTGTTCTCACCTGTCACCACTAGGTCCAGCGTCGCACTGCGATCAGACCATGCTCTGTTTCTATAATAGAGGCAGCGGTAGTGCCCTTCAGTGCCTTTATCTGCAGTGAAGGAGAACCGGGCTTCTGTGTCGTGCGGTGTCGGCTTGCTCACATCTGGTTTCAAGGCACCGCCCTCCTTCTCCAGGCGGAATACGTCAAAGGCAGCGGGGCTCCGGCACACGACGGTCACACACTGCCCCAGGGGGCTCTCGGCGGCCGGTTCAGCGTGGATGGTGGGCGGAGGCAGGGTCCCTTGCAAGGAAGCAGAGCAGGCCCTCAGGGTCCGCCTGTGGGGGACTCACCACCACACACAATTCACCCCTGCTAGACGCTCAGGTCACTTTATTTTTTTTTTTATTTTTTATTTTTTTTACAAATAGTTTATTGTCAAATTAGTTTCTACATAACACTCAGTGCTCATCCCCAAAGTGCCCTCCTTCATGCCCATCCCCCCCTCCCCCCCACATCCATCAGTCCTCAGTTTTTGTCAGCATTCAAGAGTCTCTCATGGTTTGCCTCTATCCCTTTCCCCCACCATTTCCGCCCTTCTTCTCCCACTTGTTCCTCCGTCAAGTTCCTCCTAATCCTCCTATAAGTGCAAACATATGATATATGTCCTTCTCTGCCTGACTTATTTCGCTCAGCATAACACCCTCAAGGTCCATCCATGTTGCTACACAGGCCAGATTTCATTGTTTCTCATTGCCATGGAGTAGTCCATGGTATAGATAAACCACATCTTCTTGATCCATTTGTCAGTTGATGGACACTTAGGCTCTTTCCAAGTTTTAGCTATTGTGGAGAGTGCTGCTATGCACATTGGGGTACACGTGCTCCTATGCCTCAGCATTTCTGTATCCCTTGGGTAAATTCCTAGCAGTGCTATTGCTGGGTCATAGGGGAGTTCTATTGTTAGTTTCGCTCAGGTCACTTTAAAGCAAAGTCGCAGAGGTGGGCAAAGGCCGATCACGACTCTTTAGAGCATCACCACCCCCCTCCCTGCGGCCCCTGTCCCCACACACCACAAGCTAGTCCTTAGCTGCCGTCTCCCTCCCAGCCCCCTCGGTCCCCCCCGAAAGCGGCCGTGGGCAGACACGTCCGGCGCCCGGCCTGCTCGGCCTGTGTCGCCCTGAGAAAACCCCAAGGGCGACCAAGGCTCAGGGTCCTCGTGTCAAGGGAGAGAGGAACTGCACTGAGGAAATGCACGCCCACCTAGAACGGCTCTTTAAGAAAGACAGGAAACTTCGACTCCTGGAGGTTCCCTGCCTCAACACGCTGTCCCCGCCCCCAGGACCCCATGCCCTCTAATACCTAACAAATAATAAGTACACATTTTAAATTCTGTTTTTAACTTATATAATTATATATATGTATACAGATATGTATATATTATATATGTATAATTTAATTGATATAAATAATTGTGATAATACATAATTTAAAATTACTTATAATATGTAAGCTGTATATATGACATATCTCAACTCTACATATTAGATGGCATGTATTTATTTAAATTTTTTTTTCGATGTTTATTTTTTTTTATTTTTTTTATGTTTTATTTATTTCTAGGAGAGAGAGAGAGAGACAGTGTGAGCAGGGGAGGGTCAGAGAGAGAGGGAGTGACAGACTGAAACAGGCTCCAGGCTCCGAGCTGGCAGTCAGCACAGAGCCCGACGCGGGGCCCGAACCCACGAACCGCGAGATCATGACCTAAGAGAAAGTCGGACGCTTAACCGACTAAGCCACCCAGGCGCCCCCGATGTTTATTTTTGAAAGAGAGAGACAGGGTGTGAGTGGGGGAGGGGCAGAGAGAAAGGGAGACACAGAATCCAAAGCAGGCTCCGGGCTCTGAACTGTCAGCACAGAGCCTGACATGGGGCTTGAACTCACGAACCATGAGATCATGACCGGAGTGGAAGTCAGACGCTTAACCGACTGAGCCACCCAGGAGTCCCACAGTGTATTTACATTGACACTTACATATATAAATTACACCAATACATGACATGTAATATGATGTGTGACATTATATAATACGGAATACTGCATACTATATTCATATGTAATAATAATTCATGCATTTTATTATATTAATTATATTACCTGTATATTTAATATAAAGGTAAATATATATTCTAATACATTTAAATCTGTAGATCTGAAATTTTACATTTTACAACATAAGTTATATGTTTATATTTCTATGTGGATATATAAATACATTACATGTAAATATATATACCTATATCATGTATATAAACATAAAAGTATAAATATATAACATATATGTATATACACGCAATGCGAGCCTTCTGTGGAGCTCTCATGTCCAGTTTCCTCTGTATTTTCTACCCTCATCTAAGCCTAATTTCTACTCCCATGTTGTTAAGGTTCATGAAAACCCTCATCTGCTGCAACTAGGCTGGAGGCAGGGAAAGGAGAGTTTGCAGCCTTGAAACAGGAAGGTGGCATTACAGTTACAAAATGCCTCAAAGAGGCAGGAGCTGAGAGACGTTTATTTGCTCATTTTCTGCCTTTTCTTTATCTTCCTGCCTTCCTTCCTCCCTCCCTCCCTCCCTCCCTTCTTCCTTCCATCCTTTCTGTTTCTTTTTCTTTTTGGTTCTTTTTGATTTTTAAATGTTTTTATTTATTTCTGAGAGAAAGAGAGACAGACAGACAGAGCGTGAGCAGGGGAGGGGCAGAGAGAGAGGGAGACACAGAATCTGAAGCAGCTCGAGGCTCTGAGCTGTCAGCAGAGCCCGACGCGGGGCTTGAACCCACGAACCCTGAGACCGTGACCTGAGCCGAAGTGGGACACTTAACCGACTGAGCCACCCAGGTGCCCCATCTTTTTTTTTTTTTTTAAGATTTACACCCAACATGGGGCTTGAACTCACGGGTGTGAAATCAAGAGTCCCATGCAGTGCCCACTGAGCCGGACAAGCACCCCTTTCTTTCCCTTCCTTCCTTCCTCTACCATATCCATCCATGGACAGATGCCCGTCACATGCCACTGGCTCCACAAACATGAGAAACACACACACGATCCCTACCCTCTCGGGGCCGAGAGTACAGAGAACACTGATCAAACATTTGTCCAAGTTTGCAGATACAACCTGATGTGAGTCCTAGGGGTGAGTGCGAGAACCTAGGGGGCAGAGGGGAGGTCCGAGGGAAGGGGCATCTGAGCTGACAGGGGAGGGTCTGGTGTGAATCGTCCACGCTGAGCAGAGAGGGACAGAGGAATCAGCATGTGAGGAGGGCCAGAGTAGAGGGGAGTATGGCGAGTTTGAGGAAGAAAGCAGCGTGAGGTATCTGGAGACGAGCGAGCTGTGAGCTGCGCGGCGTGAGGACCGGGCGGGTCCACACCCAAGAGCATGGATCTCATTCCATCTGAACGGAAGTGATGAAAGGGCTCTAAGGAGTTAATATTTCACCCAAGAATGAAAAATATATATATACGGAAGACAAACTCCAAAGATGTAAGTGAAACTTTACAATTATCATTTCAAACCCTATCACTGGGTGATGTGCTGTCTATCGAGGGTGGAGGACTTGGAATCTAGGATGCCACCTTGGTGACCGTCTTGTTCTCTGCCCAGGGGGTGGTGAGGGGGGCGCTGGGCTTGTAGGGGGAGCCTGTGGCCTGTGGGCTCAGCCTGGGCCTGCGGAGTTTGAATTGTTTGGGGGGGGGTGGGAGGGGCTGTCGGGAGCCCAGATGGAGCATAGGCACAGACCTGACGAGGGTCAGACGTCTGCGGTTGCTTGCGATTCGGGATCTCAGGGCCTCCTCTCGGGTCCCACCAGGGTCAGCACCCTCCGTCTAGAGCTGCCTTTTGGGGTGCAGAGAGGCTGGGGAGAAGACTCACCTGTCTGAGCGTGGAGCACCCGGGCCAGGCAGAGCACTGGAAGACAGGCTTTGGTGAGAGATGCCCGCCACCGTTTCCTCGGGGGTGGGGGGCAGTACCACCCTTCTTCTTGCTCTGAAAGATTCTGGAGACAAGGCCCCGCCCCCTCTTCTCTCCCCCAGCCCCTCCTGAGTGGGAATTTGTCTCCAGACCCAGAAGCCCGTTTCTAGGGCTGAACCTGCATGGTCTGACTTAGGTCTTAGCCCCACTTAGCTCCCCCGGAGCCCCAGAGTCTTCTGGACAGGAGTCAGGACTGGGAAGGGAAGCAGAACCCCTCCCCAAGGCTCCCCCCCACCCTGTCT
This sequence comes from Hyaena hyaena, assembly GCF_003009895.1. NCBI lineage: Eukaryota > Metazoa > Chordata > Mammalia > Carnivora > Hyaenidae > Hyaena > Hyaena hyaena. Next base: position 876,278 of record NW_024080867.1, read on the forward strand.
GTCCCTCGAACCCTTTGCCTGCATTCCAGGACTCACCAAGGGCCAGGAAGGTGCTGGAGTGGGGACACATGTCCAGACCCCTGTGGCCCGCACCGTCCTGGGGCCAGTGGGTGAGAGGACAGAGTCTGCAGCTGACAAGGGGACAGGATGTGTCAGCTGGGGCACGTCTTGGGGTTTCCACATCACAAGTCTCCCACAAAGGGGAAGAAGGCTTGGTCTTCCCACGAATGAGACAGAGCGAGGGCCTGGGCCTCTGAAAGATGCTTCTCCCCCCTGCTCTGCTTGGCTGAGGCTGAGCCCCTCCTCAGGCGACCCCCTGAGGTGAGACAATGATCCTCGGCCTCTGGAATGAGGCAGAGCACAGATCCGTGCAACACGCCAGCCTGGGTCTGTGTGCGGCTCCGCGGAGTAGCCATCTGTTCTTGGGCAAGGGTTGTGCCACTTCACATGTTTCCTCATATGTAAAATGGGAGGCCGGAAATCCTCCTTGGAGTATTTAATATCATGGCATTGGCTACCTTCTCAGTCGGGTGCTGAGGGCTTTACAAATTTCCTGCTAACACGAGTTCCCACCTTCCCCCAGTGTCACCCATCAGCACATGCAAAGTGTCCAGAAGGGGTGGATAGTCAGGAGGCAGACCTCGGGCCAGACGGGAGGGTGGGGGGCGGGGCACCAGGCGGGGGGTGGGGGTAGAGAACGGGGTGGGGAAAGGCTTCTGCCCCACGGAGCCAGGAGGCCCGTCATGGAGTCTGGTGTCCACCGCCTCCGAAGACAGGGAAGAGCCAGTCCCCCAGGCTGTGGCTGTGCAGACGCTGACAGTGGCTGCATGGAGGTCACTGCTCACTATACACTAATGGATGCCTGGCGGTGCTGGAATGACTCACTTCCAAGCGTGGGGCCGCAGCTGGGGGGAGTCGAGTTTGGGTTGAGACAGTCTGAAATCCCGTTGGCAGTCCTCGGTGCAGAGTGGGGCCTATGACCAGGTACAGCCAATGATGCTTTAAGGAGAATATGGCACAATGTCTGGGATTCCTATTTCTCCCCTAATAACAGGGGGTCTCAGGAGACCTTTCCCCCTGTACTCCTGTCCTTCACCAGCAACCATATCATCATGACGTGATAGATGGAGCCACAGCAGCCACCTCACAACCATGAGGCAACAAGCGTGGACACACACAGAAGCAGTTGGGGCAGAAGCACGCGAGATCTAAGATCCTCAGATCTGGATCCCTGAGTTGCCAAACTAATAACCCTGAGGGCTCCTAGTCCTGGAATTCTTCATAAGTAAACAGCTAACATCCTAGATTTTCTGTCAAAACGTCAGACTAAGTTTATGGACCAACGTGCGGTCTTAAAACAATAATTATATTTTTTTAAATGTTCTATTTATTTCTAGGAGAGAGAGAGACAGCATGAGCAGGGGAGGGTCAGAGAGAGAGGGAGACACAGACTCTGAAACAGGCTCCAGGCTCTGAGCTGGCAGTCAGCACAGAGCCCGACGCGGGGCAAGAACACACGAACCGCGAGATCATGACCTAAGTGAAAGTCGGACGCTTAACCGACTAAGCCACCCAGGCACCCCCAGAATAATTATTTTTAAAAACCTAAAACTGCATAATACAGTATCTTAAGAATCTTCTTAAAGGCCTTAAGGAAATGAAAACGATGTGGGGGCCATGCAGTCAGAAACGAAAGGAAGCTGGGGTCCCAGAGTCAACTGAATGCTGAACCGCTCTAACCTTGACGGCCACCGGTGGACCCTCATGTCCGTGACCTTGCAGACCACGGGGTTGCCCCAGTCAAGGAGTCTGGGGCGACTCTCCCTTTGCTAAGCCAGACTCTCACAAACTTCCACTTGGACACAAGAGTGAAGTGAAATTACTGACCGTTTCTGAGGGTCACCAGGACCGCGTGTTTCGCAACAGGAGGTGGAACGGGTGTCCTGAAAGTCACCAGCGCCTGCGCCCCGACAATCTGCGTCCTCTGAGCTTTTCCTCTGCGTGTGTCGTCCGCGGATCTCTCTGTCTCTGTCCGTCTCTGTCCTCCTCTCTCCTTCCTGCTCCCTCCCCCAGTGTCTGCCCACCCCTGCATCCCCAGGACGCATCCCCTGGTCCCACTATGATCAGGTCCACCCCAAGCTGCACTTACCCGAGGAGCTGACTCCCGGGGGTGGGTTGTCTGCTTAGAATGGGAACGGCTAGTTTCAACACCTATAGGCCTCTCAGAAGACTGAGGTCATAGGGTCCATCGAGTTGGCTATTCTGGGTCTGTTGCTTGTTTGTTTATTTGTTTTATTTTATTTATTTATATTTTATTTCTGAGAGAGAGACAGCGTGAGCAGGGGAGGGTCAGAGAGAGAGGGAGACACAGAATCTGAAGCAGCTCCAGGCTCTGAACTGTCAGCACAGAGCCCGACACGGGGCTCAAACCCACCAACTGTGAGATCATGACCTGAGCCAAAGCCAGGCACTCAACCGACTGAGCCACCCAGGCATCCCTGTTTGTTTGTTTTAATGGAAGGTGATGTGTAGGTATCATCCCTCAATACTCTCAGAAAGCCCCTCAACCTCTGTATTTTTCTACGATCTTGACTCCCCACTGGAGAGTGCTTATGTGAAGCCTCGCTTCAGGATAAGCAAGGAGCGTCTTCCAGCAGAAGCCTTCCTGGACCCTTGCACGGTACCGACCGACCTTTCCTTTAATAGATTCAGATATATACACAACCTTTGTGAATTAAATATAAACTGGGCCTTTGCAAAGCAAAATGTACAGAAACGCAACGGCACAAGATACAACACGAAATGGGATTAAAAAATGAGTTCTGCTTAAAAGGAAAGAGAGAGTTCTGTGAAAAACCAGAGCGAAATGGTGGTTAGCAGGTGTTGGGGGCGAGGGCATTGGCGAAGTTATTTAAGGGTGTACATCTGTATGAGTAGGTAAATGAACCCCAGGAGGTCTAGCACAGTACAGAGATTGTAGACAACACAATTGTATTCGAAATGTTCTCAATACAATTCTAAATTGTATTCTAAACCTGCTGAGAGACTAGATCTCAACTCTTGTCCCCACAGGAGAAAATGGTTAAGTCTGTAAAAATGAGGGTATTGGCTACACTACAGTGTATCTAATCAACCCCTTGTTCGCCTTCAATTCACACAATGTCGCATGGCAATTGTATCTAAATGTTTAAAAAAAGCATAGGATGTGGTGTGGTAGGAGCCTCCTGGTTGGTGGTTTAGGTCTTCTGCAAGCGAGCAGCCATCTGTAACAATGAGTGGTTTTCATTCTGTCCTGGGCAGAGAAAAGAACTTAGCTTCCTGGAAAGTTTTTTTTTCTACAGGACACCCAAGGCTTACATGGCAAACCAAGCCCCAATTAGTTGAGCCTCCCAGGAGCCTCAAAGTATATTATTATTTACATCATTCCTTTACTAACTGAATATGTAAGTATTCTTGTAAAAAATTTTTTATACAAATTCAAATGATTATTCCAACCAGAATTTTGACTCAGTACCACTTATAACGACCTCAGTTTTCCTTCGTGAAGGTCTTCGAGTTACTGACTGTGACAGGGAAAATGTGTTAGAAGATGGACTGATGGGGGAACTCCAGTCCCCGCCCAAAGACTCCCATTCCGGGTTTTCCTTCCCACTCCGCTTGCCGTGCCAACAGACTATAAATTATTCTCTCTGCAGAGGCTCAGGGCTCAGCCCTCTGGAGATCTCCTCTCCAGGTCTGGAGACCTCAGAGCTCCTCTGAGCCCACCCGTGTAAAATAAACCTCCTCCCTTCCAACATCTCCGAGTGCCGAGTGCCAGATCCAGACCAGGTCCCGTAACAAATGTATCTTGGAATTCCATATAATTAGCAATGTATGACACACATAAAAACTATTTGTTGAGAATTTTATCTAAAATCCCCCTTTTTAGGGGCGCCTGGGTGGCTTAGCCGGTTAAGCATCTGACTTCGGCTCAGGTCATGATCTCACTGTTCGTGGGTTCAAGTCCCGTGTCGGGCTCTGTGCTGACAGCTCAGAGCCTGGAGCCTGTTTCAGATTCTGTGTCTCCCTCTCTCTCTGACCCTCCCCTGCTCACACTGTGTCTCTCTCTCTCTCAGAAATAAATAAAACATTAAAAAAAATTTTTAAAAATAAAATAAAATCCCCCTTTTTAAATGTTTATTATTTACTCTGGGAGAGAGAGAGAGAGAGAGCCCGAGCAGGGGAGGAGCAGAGAGAGAGGGAGAGAGAGAGAATCCCAAGCAGGCTCGACACTGTCAGCACCGGGCCTGTCGCAGAGGTCGGGCTTGAACTCACAAATCTGGAGACCACGACCTGGGCCAAAATCAGGAGTTGAATGCTTAACGGAGCCACCCAGGCGCTCCTATCTAAAATCCTTATTCACTGGCCTAATAAGAGTTTCTTTCCCTACCTCCCCTCCCTCCCCTCCCTCCCCTCCCCCTCCCTCCCCTCCCTCTCTCTCCCTC
>NW_024080867.1:881054-915519 GCF_003009895.1 Hyaena hyaena
CCTTCCCCCTCCCTCCCCCTCCCTCCCCCTCCCTCCCCCCTCCCTCCTTCCATCCCTCTCCTTCCCTCTTCAGTCTCTCTCCCTCCCTCTCCTTTGCACGCTCCTCCCCTACCCCTTCCTAATCTGTTTTCTTAGACACCCCTGCGGGCCTAGGCCCTTGAGTGAACACAGTTTTCATTTGACTTAGTGCTCTGTTGGGCGCGAGCTGGAGTCAGCCAGCTCAAATCGCTTCCTGCCCCTTGATCACGAGCACGTGGCTCTGTTCTCCTTTCAGTGAATGTGGCCGTGGTTCTGAGTGCTTACACCACAGAGACTGGCAAATGCCTCAAATCGCGTGTTTTCTCCCAGGGAGTGGATCCTTAGACACACAGCAAGACAAACCCTGTGAGATCGACATCCAGCAGGGAAGCTGGGAAACTGGTAAACCTGTGCCTGGGTCTGGTATTTCCCACCCGGCCCCACTCCTTCCTCCCCTAAAGTAAACAGCATCTGAAATCTTGTTACATTTCCCTTGTGGTTTTTATAAACATAGTATCACCACATGTACCTACACACGCCCACTGTCAGTCCGGTGATTTTGTTAATTTTTTAAATCTCTCTGCACCCGGAGTGGGGCTCAGACTTGCAACCCCGACATCAAAAGTCACATGCCCCGCGGGCTGAGCCAGCCGTGTGCCCTGAAGGAGAGTGGATTTTGAAATCTCTTCAAATACAGAATAAGCATGTGCCAGTGTTTTCTTAATTCATTAATTGATGAAATCTTTCCAAATTCCTATCTGTACTCCAAGATTTACCCTCTCCTGGGCTCTTCCTTCCCTCCCGCCTGTCTCCATTTCCAGGGTCAAGGGCAATTGAAATTTTATACTTTTGGTCCCTGTCTGTTGGTGACACATGGGTTTTCCTTTCCTGAAAGGGCCTGTTCTCGGCTGGGGTGCTCAGCGGGGTGCTCCTGTTTGGAGGTGGAGGTTGGAGGCCCTCACCCAGCACCTGGAGACACTGCGTCGCACGCCCCACCCCACCCCCCATGGACCAGGGTCATTTCTGTCGTGAATGCACCCTAAACACTACTGCTGCTCCTTTGAAAACAATGTGCCCTTTTCCCTCCACTGCTTTTAAGATTTTTGTCATTGTGTTTCAGCAGTTTTATCATGATGTGTCTTAGGATGTTGTGTGTGTGTGTGTGTGTGTGTGTGTGTGTGTGTGTTAACTTTTACAGAAGTACAAGAGCCGAAAAGGGCACATATCGAGTGCAAAGCTTGATGAATTTCCACAGACGAACCTGAGTGTGTCGGCACCACCCTGATTTGTAAACGGAACACACTGCTAGAGCCACTTAAGTCCCCTTTATCCTGCTTTTTAGTTACTTCTTTCCCAAAGTAATGTGTATCATGACTTCTAACAGCTTGGATTCAATTTGCTCGTTTGGGTTATAAAAAAAAAAATTAAGTTTATTTGTTTTTAAAAGGGAGTAAAGAGCGTGAGCAGGGGAGGGGCAGAGAGAGAGGGAGACATGGAAACTGAAGCAGCTCCAGGCTCTGAGCTGTCAGCACAGAGCCTGATGTGAGTCTTGAACTCATATACTGAGAGATCATGACATGAGGCGAAGTCAGATGTTCAACTGACTGAGCCACCCAGGCGTCCCTACTCGTTTGAGTTCTTTACATAGATGTTGAATATGCTCTACAGTCTCTTTGAGTGTCTGGCTCCTTTCGCTCCACCAAATGTTTATAAGATTTATCCATAATCATGTGTGAAATTGTAGACCATCAATGCTCTAGAATATTCTACCGTGCGAATAACACAGTAACAATGTACACAATTACCCACTCAGTGTCAGTGGGCATTTATTCACCTTCTCGCTAGGATGTGCTGCTCTGGACATCGTAAGACACACCTGCTGATGGGCGTCCCCGTGCACGGCTGTGGGCAGAAACCTGGGAGCCTGGTTGTCGTGTTTCCCGCTATGGGTTCGTCTGCCTTTAGCAGGTGTGGCCAACAATTTTCAAAGTGACTGTGTTCATTTTTACAAGGTGCACTTGAGAGCCCTGGTCACTTACCTCCTCACCAACTGCGAGCTTCACACCTTCGTTCAGCCACAGTGTTACTGGTGGTGTCTTAACTGTAGTTTCTGTTTGCCTTTACTTGGATGACTAAAGCTGCTGGGAACATTTTCATATGATGTTGGTCATTGAGAGGTGTGTGTGTGTGTGTGTGTGTGTGTGTGTGTGTGTGTGAAACGTCTGTGTAAGTCTTTTTCTCATTTCCTCATTAAAAAAAATTAGGTTGGCTCTCTTTTGACAACACCAGGGATTTTTCTATTTTTCTTATTATGCATTGGAGTTCTTTGTCAGATATGTTCATTGTGTATACCTATTTTTTTTAATGTTTACTTATTTTTGAGAGACAAAGCATGAGTAGATGAAGGACAGAGAGAGAGAGAGGGAGACACAGAATCTGAAGCAGGCTCCAGGCTCTGAGCTGTCAGCACAGAACCTGATGTGGGGCTCAAACTCTTGGACTATGAGATCATGACCTGAGCTAAAGTCGGACGCTTACTCCAGGCACCCCTGGATGAATTCACTTTGAAGCAGTGGATGCTGTTTTATTTGCATGTATCTTGGGTTTCTCTGAGCTTCTGGAAGCTTGCATGGCATCCTAGGTGGCATCTTGTCAGTGCTCAACAGCCACAGGTGGCTAGTGGCTGCCTTGCTGGAGAGCACAGCTCTACACGCCCCATGCCATTGGTATTATTTTGCTTTTCCCACCAACAGTGAATGAGAATTCCCGTTGCCTCGAATCCTGGCCAGCATATGGTACTGACGGCTTTTGGGATTCTGGCCACACTGGGTGTGTGGTGCCAGTGTGGTTTCTAGGGTGCTAAAACAGGTGCAAAGCACGTGCTGCAAAGTCAGGCACAACGAGATCTTCCTTCGGTCCCGTTTCCCAGACTCGGTGACCTTGGACAAACCACGTCTACCCTTCTGTCAGCTTTCATAAATGAGTTTGTGAATTCTTTTTCTTCAGAAGCCAATGACCAAACTGCATCCGTTCAAACGTCATGTGTTTGGCGTTTGGGATACAGGACTGAGTAAAACAGATCCAGCCCCTGTGCTCAACAGCACTCCTGTCCTATGAGGAGACAGAATCAAACAGCTGATCATAAATCGTTTCACTCCCACTGGGATGTAAGGGCGGGTGACACCGGCCACGGCCGTGAGTCAGCACTCAGACTCCAATGTCTCAACACATAGGGAGGTATTTCCCTCTCTGGTAAATGAGTGGCGTGGCTTTTCCTGGGAAGAACTGGAATGTCCTCTTTAAGATGATTCAGGAACATAGCCACTCCCTTCGTCCTGTGGCCTTACCACGCTCTTGGCTACAATGTCCTCCACTTCCAGCCACTGAAGAGAGAAAGACAGAATAGGGAATGTGTGTCCACTTGCAGACGTCACTGGTGTGGAAGTGACACATTATTTCTGCCCAAATTTCTTGGCTATAAGTAGTAATTACGGTCCCATGTGGTTGCGGGGGAGACTCAGAATAGAGCCTCTGTGGGGACTCACCTCCTGGTGACCCCCCTGCTCCAGGAAAGGGAAGACACACACTTTTCTGGTGAACAACCAGACATCGCTGCCTCATGTGGGATGTGATCTAGAGAAGAAACACATGTGAGTGTGTTCTTACAACCCCTCCAACCTGTGTACCATCTGGGGTGACTGTCTCCTCCCAACGTAACAGGAAGTTCAAAGTGGGCTTCTGAGCAACGTCACAGACACACAGTCCCACGTTCCCTCGAAAACACAGCGTGCATCTCGGCTAACTTGAAGACAGTTGTCACAACCAGCTGTCGTAGACTCTGGGTCTCGAATTCTTTCTTGTCCAGCAAGAAAGCGGACACAGGATTAAAATGTGAGAGATGGCTAATGTCCTGGAGAAGACAAGAGTGCTGATTAAGGGTCTTGCTCTGATTTTATTGGGATCAGAAGGCTTACAAACATGGTGATGCACTGGTGCACAAAGAGACAATGAATCTGTGAACAGTAACTCATGGACTTGAGGGAAAGGGGGTCTTGAAGATTTGCAGGGTTAGGGGTTTGGGTTAATACAAAACAGAATCCTGGCGCCGGCAGCTGGCCGGTGGAAGGCTGTTTACAGCAGATGTGAGACAACACCTCAGTTTACCTAAAACTGGGGGGAGGGGGGGACAAGAAAGACAGAACAAGCTACCTGAGGGCCAACAAGGCACCTTTCTTTTGCTAATCAGCTCCTCTCTGGGCAGCATCACCTGAAGTGTCTAAAGCCCTATTTACCTAATTTGGTCCTTCCTTCCTGTGAAAGCAGCTCTCTGCTATAGTACTAAATTGGGGGGCACTTTGCCCTGAATACCTAATCTTGCTTACCTCCTATACCTTTGTACTGGGGCCTTGCTCCAACCTCTCTATACTTATTTACCTAATCTTTTTTACCAAAAATTGGGTGTGAGCATTCTATGGCTTTCTAATTCGTCATGCCTTATTAACCCACCAGTGCAGGCTCAGGGAATTCCTAACCTTATTCCCCACAGAAAGAGAGGTAGCTGTTGATCTTTCTCATTTTCTTGGGTCTTGACTTGGGCTTGAAGGATTCCACACAGCCCATTCATTTCCCTTTATCTCCAAACACAAGGGGCAGGACCCAAGACTGGGCAACCTCTGGGCAGTGTCTTACCAGAAATCGCCAGTGTGGCTTTGGCTGCCCCAGCCACTCCTCCTGCTGCCATGGACATGATGAGTGATTTGGCCAGTTTCCTGCACTCCCAGCCACGAAGACAGACGAACAGAGTGTGGACGTCAGAGACTCCATTCCAACCTCCCTGTCTGTGGTTTTCTTACCAAGTGTTTTACAGAAAGGCCATCCAAAGACCTCGTTCCTCTTTCCCTTGACTGGGAGGTTGGGAGAGGACTGCCTCCCAACCTACACTTTCTAATACACACTCATGCCCTCTTTGAACATTATCTCAGACCCAAACAGCAAACCCAGCTCGGCAACGCTGGCCCTGGGGTATAGAGAGGGATTCTGAGCACTGACATGCGTTTTCAACATAAATGTCTCATGTAGAATATGTTTCCTTAAGCAAGTCACCTCTCTGAGGATAATAACTGTTGACAAATGTGATTTGGTGAGTTTGTTTCTTTTTTTTCTTCAACCAATATATACCGATTGAGTACTTCTCAAGGGTCTGTTTTTGCGCCGAATATTGGAGAAATAAAAACCACTGGAGCTCAGGATCTAATGAGGAGGATGCATATTAAGCTGTTCAAAAAAAATTATACAATTGCAGCAGTGATATGTAACCTATAGTAACCTCAGTGGTTTGGTGTTTTTTTTTTTTTTTTAAACAAATCAACCTCAAAATACAGTAGTTCATGGCAATGGAATGTTTACGGCTCAGTCATGCAGCGCTTCGTTACCGGTGTCCCAGGTTGGCCTTTAGGGTGACTCACACTCCCAGGATTCTTTCGTCATCTTTTGGCTTCAACACTTCCCAAGACCTTGGAGGCTTTTGTCACCAGAGAGAGTGAAAATGGCACATCCATTTCCTTAAAAAAAAAAAAAAGCAACAATAAAAAACCAAAAACCCTAAGGCGTCACATATCTCTTCTGCACACGCAGAAGAGAAGCCATGAGATCCTGGTGTTCTGTAAACCATCCCTGCTCATGTAGGAAGTGCTCTGTGGAAGCAGTGGCTATGACCTTGGGTCAAGGGGACTTGACCTCCTGTGCAGATATAATAATGCTGAGTTTCCACAGGAGTGTGTGGACTGATAAACCGCTGGCCTGGGAAAGTGGAGTGGAGGGCTGGGGAGAATCTGAGCAGAGGGGACAGCTTCTGGGAGAGAGTCAGGGAATGATTTTGCCAGTTCAGAAAAGCTGGGGCAATTCCGGAAAAGCTGTAGATGGGAGAACAGTGAGAGACTCAATAGGGACTGAATGTGCAGGGCTTTCTAACAGGCCATGTGAAAACTTGGGATTTTATCTTTAAGAGTATAGGTAAGGTGTTAAACACAAGCCTGGCATAATCAGATTTTTGTCTAAAATATTCATAGAGAGAGAACCAGGGCAGGCAGTAAAAATAACAGGGAACATTTTCTGAGCACTTAACATTCTAGATGTGATTGTGAGTCCTGAATGTGGATTGTTCACTTAATTGTCATCACACCTCAGTGGATGGATTTCCACTATTAGACCCATTTTATAAATGAGAACACTGAGGCTCAGAGGGTTCATTAATTTGATTACTGTGTTTATTCAGTAAGAAGTGGATGTGGATTTTGACCTGAGCATTCCCATGTTCTCACTTAGAATTGCTATGCTATATTTAACAGTAATGTAATAAACCATATTTTACATTTATTAAAGAAAGCAAAAACCTGTGTGGATAGACCCATTAGGAAGCTCTTGACCTCCAGAAGAGAGATAAGTTGCTCGGATTTAAATAAATCGGATTTAAATAAATGGATTTAAGGCTGGGAGGCAGTCCCCAAAGAAAGGCTGATGAAAGGTTTGGTTTCCAGAAATGTCAGACTAGGTTGTTTTGAGCTAAATTTTCCACTGTAAAAAGTAAACCAAACCAAACCAAATAAAAATGTCTGTTTGTAGGCCGTGGAGCAGGCAGAATCCATGATTCCAAGAAGTAAGAGGAAGGAAGCCAGGAGAGGGGAATTTATCACTGGGGGAGAGTTTTGCATGTTGCTGACTCTGCAAGTGAAAGCAGAACTTGAGAGGCTGACAAGCTGGAGAAACTTCTGGCAGTCTAATTACACAACGTTTCAAATCAGGGGGTGTCCAGCAGAAAGGCCCATCATGGATGAAGAAGGCCATGTACATCCCAGGCTCCAGATTAGGACCCAAGGGTTTAGATAAAGGTTGACTGAACATTAGTGAGAGCTTAGAAGGGCAGAAACCCAGTTTTTAATGTTTATTTATTTTTGAGAGAGAGAGAGAGAGAGAGAGAGAATGAGCAGGGAAGGGCAGAGAAAGAGGGAGACATGGAATCTGAAACAGGCTCCAGGCTCTGAGCTGTCAGCACAGAGCCTCACATGGGGCTCAAACCCACGAATTGGAAGATCACGTCCAGGCACCCACAGAAACCCAGTTTCAAATGAAGGCACTTGGTCCTGAGCCCATCTCCCTGCCAGAGGCAAAACAAAATTCTCCCGAGGCGGGGGTGGGGGGTGAGGGTGGAATGTTGCCACAGAACCACAAAGTAGCCTAAACAATGCCACAAATAATTTTTGGCACATAATCAAAAACAATTATGTATCGTGAGGTCAAGATTAGACCCAAACTCTCAGAGGAAAGAAACGTCATAGGAATAGCCCACACTGGATTTTTAACAACTGTGATTATTATGTCAAACAAATGGCAGGAACTAGACAATATAAATACAAATAAATGAAAGTTGTAGAATTTTTGAAAAATGTAGCCACTGAAATTGTGAACTCAACCGATGAGATTAATAGCAAATTGGGACTCGACGGAAGAGAGAAATGGTGAACAGAAGTGTGGGTCAGAAGACAGGAGCCAGATGGAGGCACTGAGGGATCGAAGACTAAACCTTGAGGAAAGGACGCTGAGACAAGTCTGTCTCATGGTGGAAAGGTCTAACATCTGGACAATCAGGTGTGAACAAGAAGTGTCCCTCCACCCCCAGTCCCCAGAGCCGGGAGGAGGCTGTCAGGTGAGACCCCGGTCTGTCTCATTGGAGAGTAAAGTTCTGAGACTCAGACACCGCTGGCTCCTAACACCAGCCTGGAACAGACGTGTGAGGGTAACAGCCAGGCATCCACATGGGGGTGTCTGAGAGGCAGGACTGAGGCAGCTCCCCTGAGACTGTGGGCACGGAGACGGGGCACCGTGCTTTTATGAAAACCAGAACGCTTCTCTCCTCAAGCCAGCAATCCGGCTCGCGGGTGTGCATCCAGAGGAAATGCAAACAGGACCGCGAAGAGATGTCTGCCTCCTGAGTTCGCTGCAGCGTTATCCACAATGGCCACGGCACGGAGACCACGTGCGTCCATCCGCAGATGGCTGGATGAAGAAGCTGTGGTGTCTGTACGCCATGCAATACTACTCAGCCACGAAACAGAGGGAAATCCTGCCGTTTGCAATGACGCGGATGGACGCTGAGGGCATTATGCTAAGGGAGGGAAGTCAGAGACAGACAAGTGCTAGATTGTTTCCACCAGGGGAGCACACGATGATTATGTTGCACACAGAGGTGGTGGTGTGCCCTAACACCTGGTGGCAATCCTGTGGCAATACAATGTATCAAGTCAACAGGTGGTGCACCTCAAGTTTATACTATGTTATATGCCGAATATTTATCCATTAAAAACAAACAATCTCTCGCCAGTGCATGAGTCTGATTCCACAGTGTAAAGCATGCTGTTTAAACACAATGCTCCCCTCAGTCAGATGTATAGGGCTCTGTATTCTCTGGCTCTCTCCCGGTTTACTATTCTCACTGCATCTCCTACTACCCCACCAGCCGATTCTGCTTCAGCCGCACTGACTTCTTTGGCCTGCCTGGAATGTCTCAAGCGTGCATCTGCCCCAGGACCTTTGCACTTGCCACTCTCTCTGCCTGGAATGTTCTTTCCCCAGAGACTTCCTCCTGCAGTCTTGCTCCAGTGTTCCCTTCTCACTTATGCCTTCCTGGACCACACTATGTAAAATCGCTACACCCCCTCCAGACTTCACTTGATCTTTTGCACATTTCTATGTTTGAATCCTGTCTCTGCCAGTTACAAGTTCTGTAACTTTGAGCAAATTAATCTCGTTATGCCTCTGCCCATTCCATAGACAGAGGCTGTGTCATTTCATATTCCCACCGACGGTGCATAACTCTTGCACATCTCTGCCAACACTTGTTATTTTCTGCTTCTTTTTTTATAGCAGCCATCCTAATGAGTGTGAAGCAGTTTTTGTCTCCTTTGAAAGTCTGTTTTAAAATATCAGAATGTTGGATGAGAGTCCTCCCCATCCTGAGCTCATCCCACACCGTCTTCTGATGGACTCCAGGGGGTGGGATGATTTGGGATGAGTTTCCCCTCCGGGTTGCTCCTGTGGCTGCATCCGCACCAAGCACAGGGAGACAGGCACATGGTGAGCTTCTGTCCCCATGTTTCAAAGACATGTGAGGGGGAAGCCTGGGTGGCTCAGTCCGTTAAGCATCTGACCCTTAGTTTCATTTCAGGTCATGATCTCACAGCTTGTGGGTCTGAGCTGACTTGGGTCCATGCTGACAGCTGAGTCTGCTTGGGATTCTCTCATTTCCTCTCTCTCTGCCCCTCCCCCTCGTGCTCTTTGTCTCTCTCTCAAAATAAATAAATAAACTTTAAAAAAAAAAAAAAAGGTGCTAGAATCCAAGAAATGGACCAGGTTCATCATCAGCACAGACCACCCACCTGGGGCCGAAAAGAATTAACATATATCTGGGGCGCCTGGGTGGCTTAGTCGGTTGAGCGTCCGACTTTCGCTCAGATCATGATCTCGCGGTTCGTGGGTTCGGGCCCCGCGTCGGGCTCTGTGCTGACTGCCAGCTCAGAGCCTGGAGCCTGCTTCAGTCTCTGTGGCTCCCTCTCTCTCTGACCCTCCCCTGCTCGCGCTGTCTCTCTCTCTCTCCTAGAAATAAATAAAACACATTTAAAAAAAAATTAAAAAAAAAAAAGAATTAACATATATCTTGTGCTCCCTCTTGTGGCCACAGTGAAGAAATTCCCTTTGAAGCCCAAGGGAAACTTTTTTTTATCTGAGAAAAAAATTTTTTTTCGTTTGATAAGTATTTGCTGATCCTCTACTGTGTGCCTGACACCCTTCCAGACTCTTGGGATCCAGGGGCTCCTGGGTGGCTGAGTCGGTTGAGCGTCCAGCTTCAGTTCAGGTCATGATCTCGTGGTTCGAAAGTTCAAGCCACGTGTCAGGCTCTGTGCAGACAGCTCAGCGCCTGGAGCTGCTTCAGGTTCTCTGTCTCCCTCTCTCTCTGCCCCTCCCCTAGTTGCATGCGCGCTCTCTCTCTCTCTCAAAAATAAATAAGCATAAAAAAAGAACCACTCAAACACTTGTAAACAGCATAGAAACTAAATCATTTTCAAAAGGGACACCTGGGTGACTCAGTTGGTTAAGCATCTGACTTGGGCTCAGGCCATGATCTCAGGGTTCGTGAGTTCCAGCCCTCTGTCGGGCTCTGTGCTGACAGCTCTGAGCCTGGAGCCTGCTTTTCAATTCTGTGTCTTCCTCTCTCTCTGCTCCTCCCCCACTTGCGCTCTGTCTCTCTCTCTCTCAAAAAATAAGTAAACATTAAAAAAAAAATTAAGACTCTTGAGAGCCATCAGACAAACAGACAAGGGCCCCTGATCTCCAGGAGCTTACTTGTTTGCAGAGGGAGACAGACACACAGCACGGACATCCGTACATTCAAGGTTGACTCCGGGGACAAGTGATTTGGAAAATGAGGAAGTGGAGGGCACTTCCGAGGAATCTAGGGTGCCTGAGGGGCAGGGGTGGCTTTGATGTTACTAAGGAGTCTCTACTAGAAAGCTGAGCCCTACTCCCGGCAGGGATGTGTCATTCCTCCAGCTTGCAAACGTCCCCAGCAAGTCTCCTATCTCTTTCTAGGACATAGGGTTCCTCACTCCTGCTCTACTCCTGTATCTGGCTGGCGCCCAGATGCCCACATTGGAAGTCTCAGAAGCCTTCTCGCATTCAAAGTTTCCGGGGCAGGAAATGGAGTTTGTGGAATGGTGACCATAGAGTTGTGCAGTGCACAAACTACCCAGCTGTACAGGGAGCGCCGATGTCTTCCCTCCACAGTCCCACCAAGTTCTGTGCTGGCTAAGTCACTTCTCTGGGTGATACACTGTCTCACCTTCTCTCCTCCAACGGCCCGTGAGCTCTTTGAGGACCAGATAGAATTGGAATTCCATCTATGTCTCTGGTTTCCAGAAAAGGGACTGAAATACTGGAGGACTCAATAGCACTGCACATAATAAAGAAAATAAGCAAACTGTCCGGGTAGCGATGGTTGGATTTCCATACAAGGCCGGATATCATGGCAGTATTCTAGGACTGGCCAGAATCGGGCCGAGTCACGGAAGGATGTGCAGTCCCTGGAACGAGCTAGGAAATCACGGCGTCGTTTCAGGAACCGGCTGGCTAATTGCACCAGGGGCTCCCTGAGCCAGCTGGGTGATTACTGTGGACTCGTGGAATCAGCAGTAATAATGGCAGAGTCCCAAATACAGGCACCGGGAACTGATGTCGGGAGATATTTTTGATCGTCACAACTCGGGAGGCAGGGGCGGGGGGTGGGGGCGAGGGTTACTCCCGGCGTCCAGGTGGAGGCCAGGGATGTTGCGAGGGACCCTGCGATGTGCAGGGCCTCCCCCACCGCAAAGGCCCACCCAGTCCGGGCTGAGCTGGACTGCTAAAACACCACCACAGACCACGAACACTTATTTCTCACAGCCCTAGAGCTGGGAAGCCCGAGGTCAGGGTCACAGCCCAGTTGGGTTCTGGTGAGGCACCTCTTCCTGGTTCCTTTGCAAGGTCAGGGGCCCCTCTCCAGACACCGAATTGCTGGCGCCTTGATCTTGGACGTCCAGCCTCCAGGACTGTGAGGAACACACACGTCTGCTGCCGGGAAGCCTCCTGGGCCGTGGTATTTCGTTCCTGCAGCCCAGTGGACCACGCCACTGGCCAGTGACTGAACCTGCGGGGTAGTCTACACACTCAGGTTGATGAGGGTTTTGGAGGGTTCATGGAATCCAGAGCCGACGGCCAAGGAAGAATTCTTGAAGACTCTTGGTGCAAAAAGGTGATCTTATTAAAACACAGGGACAGGACCTATGGGCAGGAAGAGCTGTCCTGGGACCATGAGGAGAGACTGGTTATATGCTATGGAGCTGGAGGAGGCGAAGTCCAGGGGAAGTTTCCAGTGAGATTTTCATATGCTAAGGAAGACCCCCAGGATACTGGAGGCCTGGCTATTGCCAAGCTAAGGTGGTTTTCCCTCTAGCCAAGTATTAGCATTAAGACAGTAGGGTGTTCCTGGGGGTGCCTGGGTGCCTCGGTCTGACTTCCGGTTCAGGTCATGACCTCATGGTTTGTGAGTCTGAGCAGCTCAGAGCCTGGAGCTGCTTCAGATTCTGTGTCTCCCTCTCTGCCCTTCCCCACTCACACTGTCTCTGTTTCTCAAAAATGAATAAACTTAAAAATGTTTTAATTAAAACAAACAAACAAAAAAAGACAGTAGGCAGTTCCTGGAGAAATGTTTTACTCTGCCAGCCTCACGTATCTGTCAACAGGCTGCAGGTTAGAAGGAAATTTGTTCTATCTGCCATTTCCTTCTGCCTTTGTTTCCCCATCACCATGGAGGCCTGATGGATACCCACATCCTGAGGGACTATGATCTCTCAGTTAACCATTTGTTTGTCCCCTTTGTTCTTGGGCAGCCAGGAGAGCCCCAGAAATCGCACATGTACCCCACATGGCGGGGTGGGGGTGTTTGCGGCTTGTCGGCTTGCCTTACGCTCCTCCATCAAGGCTAGTTGGCTAAAGTACCAGTGATTGTGCAGAAAGGGAATATACGGCCAGGATTGATGAGGGAGCTTGAGGCAGGCTGAGGGGCAAAGCACAAGCTAGCACCCCCCTCCCCAGGTGGATGTGTAGGCTATTCCTTGGACACCCCAGGCTACCCCAAACCAGGAAGGGACAAACAAACAAACGTTTAAACTGATAAGAGTGTCCACCACTTCCCAGAAAAAGGCAATCCCTTCCTAGTTTAAAGTCCAGGAACTCCCTACTGTCTCAATGTCAATGCTTTGCTGAAGGGACACACAACCTGACTTTGACAACAGCTAGGTCTCCAGTGAGTGTGTAGCATGTGAAAGTCTCCTTGGAAAGTCCCTCTTGGCTTTATCTCCCTGGACTCCATGAAAGGGTCACCCCCCCCCCCCACTACCCCAGTGCACCTCTTCCTGTGCATCGGTCCTGTCTCCCTGCTTTGGTAAATCACCTTATTTGCACCAATAGCTTCTTCAAGAATTCTTTCTTGGCTGGGGGCTGCAGACCACCCCACCATCACCCCAAAACTTCATCAAGATGTTGGGCAGCTCAGGAAAAACTAGAGAATCAAGCTCTGATCAGAGGCAGGAGATAAAAGGGACCAAGTCTCAGGGACTTAACTCCCTCCAGAGGAGGGCACGACCGCGTGAGACTGCATGACGGGGTGAGGCCAGAACCTGGGCCCGCTGTCGACTGTGATGCTGTGATTTTTTTACCTGTTTATTTTATATTTGAGAGAGAGAAAGAGAGTGCGAGCAGGGGAGGAGCAGAGAGAGAGGGAGACACAGAATCCGAGCAGGCTCAAGGCTCTGAGCTGTCAGCACAGAGCCCGACGTGGGGCTCAAACTCACGAACCACAAGATCATGACCTGAGCTGAAGTCGGATGCTTAACCAACAGTAGTCACCCAGGCGCCCCAGCTCCAACATTTTATTATGGGAAATGTTCAAAACACACACAGGAATTGAAAGCATTTTTTACAGCGAATACCCACACAAACACTTACATTCAACCTCTAACAAGTTCCCCTACCTGGTGAATCACCTAGCTGTCCTCCAAACCATCTTGGGTGTTTGGGTGGATTTCAGTTGGATGCCAACATCCGTGTGTTTCACCCTAGTGACTTCAGCAAGCACCTAACTACCTAGGGCTCAAGCTTGGCTTGGGTGCCTTTCTTTTTCTTTTGTGTTAAAATTTGCATACAATGAAATGAAATGCACAGGTCTTAAATATGCTAGTATTTTGACAATTTGACACCCAAGCCCTATCAAGATGTAGAATGCAGCGATTTTCCCAGAAATGTGGGAGTTGCCAGGGAAGGGGGGGTGGGGGGGGTGGGGAGGTTGTTGGTGTTTAACTGACAGTTTTAGTTTCAGAAGGTGAAAAACTTCTGCAAATGGATGGACGTGGTGGTCACACCACAACATGAATGTGTTTGATGACACTGAGCTTTAGAATGGTTAAAATGGTACATTTTACGGTATGTTTATTTTACCACAGTTTAAAACAGAAAAATATTTGCTTTATGCACACGGAGACACAGACCCTGAACCACGGAGAACACACTGATGGTCACCAGATTGGGGGGGGATGGGTTCGACAAGAGGTGGGGGGATGGATTCGACAAGGGTGGGCATGGAGGAGGGCCTGTGCAGTGCTGAGCACCGGGTGATGTGCGGAAGCGTTGGGTCACTGTACTGTGCTCCTGAAACTAACATTACACTGTATGTTAAGTAACTGGAATTTAGATGAAAACTTGAAGAAAACCAGCCTTATGAAATCTCATGCTCAGTTAAAGGAGCCAGACACCAAAGGCCAAATAATGTATGAGTCCATTTATGTATTTTTTAACTTTTTAATGTTTTTATTTTACTTTTGAGAGAGAGACAGAGACAGGGCGCTAATGCAGAAGGGTCAGAGAGAAGGAGACAGGCTCCAGGCTCTGAGCTGTCAGCACAGAGCCCGACATGGCGTTCGAGCCCACAAACTGTGAGATCATGACCTGAGCTGAAGTCGGATGCTTAACTCACAGAGCCGCCCAGGCGCCCCGGTGTATGATTCCATTTAAACAAAGTGTCCAGAACAGTCCATCCATGGAAGCAGGTTACAGTCGCCAAGGGCTGGGAGGCGGGGGAAGCGGGGAGTGCCTGCTCATGGGCATGGGGTCTCCTTTCAGGTGATTAGATGTCTTGGAGGTAGGTCACAGTGAATGTGCTAAATGTGGTCGAATCATACACTCAAAAGGTAACTTTATGTTTTGTGAATTTCGCCTCATTAAAAAAAATGACAGCTACCCCTTACTGAGCATTTACTATGTCACACAAGACGTATTAATTCATGGTGCCTGGGGGGCTAGAATGCTTATATCTCCATTTTAGCTGATGGATATTCCGAGTCTCAGGGTCACAAGCTGGAAAGCGGCAGATCTGAGATCTGAACCCAGCTGACTGGCTGGCTGGCTGGACCCGTGCCCTCCTTTTAAAATTGACTCCCGTCAGGGAAGAGTACAGCCACGCTATGGCTCTGGGGTGTCCCCTTCCTTCACCAGACCAGCCCCGATTTCATTTCCTTGCTCCGTCTCCTGGGCAAGGTTTCACGCCAAGCAGCCCCTCACCCCCAGACAAGACAGCAAGTGCAAAAGTGGAAGCAAAAGAAAGGAAAAGAGAGAGAGAGAGAAATCCTTGAAAGAGCCTTTTCTGCCAGCACAGGTGAGACACACCTGTTTGGCAGGTATAGCTGGGAAGGGGTCACAGGAGTAGGGAGGTTATGCTGACCTGCACTGGGTTGGTGGTCAATCCCTATGTGCCTGTGATGCTACAAAGAAAATGGTTTAGGGGTACCTGGGGGGCTCAGGCGGTTAAGCGTCCAACTTCGGCTCAGGTCATGATCTTGTGGCTCGTGAGTTGGAGCCCCGCGTCGGGCTCTGTGCCGACAGCTCGGAGCCTGGAGCTGCTTCAGATTCTGTGTCTCCCGCTCTCTCTGCCCCTCACCTGCTCATGCTCTCTGTCTCTCTCTCAAAAATAAAATAAACATTAAAAAAAAAAGAAAGGGAATTTTCCCACTGTCTTTGCCCTTTGGCTGAGGTGTCCTTGCAAGGAGGGGCTTCCGATGTCCCCACCGGCACTGGCACCCAGCCCCCCATCTTGAGGCGAGACTCTCAAGAGGGTGGTGTTCTTTGAAATGTACTTTGCAGACTAGGGCGTGTGTTCCCTCCTTGTAGGCTGTGACGGACGGAATGTCTGTCTCCCCAGAATTCGTATGTAGAAGCCGTACCTCCTGATTATGATGCCATTCGGAAGTGATAAGGGTTAGCCGGGGCCCTGGGGGTGGGGCCCCCAAGGTGGGGGGTCAGTGTCCCTGCAGGAAGGGACGCTAGAACTTGCTGACTGTCCTCCTGGGATCTGTGACTACAACGAGCCATATTCTCAGGGCCAGATGTGTGCCTCCTGATCTGTAGGCCTGGCTGTACCTGAACGCTAACAAAACCTGTATTTGAAAGCATCTCGGTGCCTTTTGGGGACTGAGTGGGAGCACGGTGTCCCCGAAGTTTGGCTGTTCGGGTGAGCACCTGGCTGGACTGACCTTGCTCCTGTGACACCGTGGAAGCCACCAGTGTCAGGGGCATCGGCTGGCGTCCTTGGACAGGGCAGGGCATCCCAGGGCCAGGCTGGACCCCGCTGCGGGTGCTTGGGCCAGAGTTCTGGGCGGAGCCTGGAG
The DNA here is from genome assembly GCF_003009895.1 of Hyaena hyaena. Classification (NCBI taxonomy): domain Eukaryota; kingdom Metazoa; phylum Chordata; class Mammalia; order Carnivora; family Hyaenidae; genus Hyaena; species Hyaena hyaena. Next base: position 897,377 of record NW_024080867.1, read on the forward strand.
CTGGCGCACGGCATCCCTGCAGGTGTGCTGGGTCTGGAAGGCTTCTCGGTCTGGGAGGGACAGAGGAGACGAGATTGGGGACCTGGCCAGCAGGCTGCTTTCCGCGGACACAGGAAAGCAGGAGCCCCAGACGTACAGCATGGACTCAGCCGGGCCGGGACGTCCTGGGCACGCACACAGTCTCAGAACAGCCCCCACCTTTTGGCCACACCCAAATCTGGAGCAAAGTCCCTCTTCCTTTGACACTGCTCAAAATGACCCCGGTACATCGGAATCCCCGTGAGAGCTTCTTTCCAGCACGCTCTGTGTTCGTCTGCTCCGGTGGCAGTGACAAAACAGCCCAGACAAGGGGCTTCAGCGATAGAAGTTAATTTTCTCACGGTGCTGGAGGCAGGAAATCCAAGATCAAGGTGTTGGTAGAGGTGCTGTCTTCCGAAGCAGCTCTTCTTGGCTCGTAGGTTGCTGTTGGGATATTGCGATTTATAATAAGAAATTTGCATTCGGTCTCCATCTGCATCTGGCGTAGAGCTCCTGCCTGAAGCCCTTGCTGGTTCCCACGTGAGGAGAGCCACGGAGGTGTGCTGTTACCTGTGTGCCAGCCCTAGAGACGGAGCTCAGCCGCCGACGGCCAGCGGTCAGATCAGCCCTGCCTGTGTGATGAGGTCTCCATAAACACCCAAAAGGACAGGATTTGGAGAGCTTCTGGGTGGGTGACCTCATGGAGGTGCGGGGAGGGCGGGTTGCCCGGCGGGTGCTCGGAAGCTCCTGTCCTCTTCCCGTGCCTGGCCGCGACCCTGTGCACCGCCCCACCCCCCCCACCTGGCTGGCTGTCCCTGAGTTACGTCCTGCGCCAGTATTCTGGTGCCATGTTTCCTGAGCTCGGTGAGCCACTCAGCAAATTGGTGGAACCGGAGGAGGGGGTGCAGGAACCAGGGTGTGTAGGCAGTAGGTCCGAAGGCCAGGGGACAGCCTGGCGTTGTGACTGGAATGTGAGCTGGGGGGAGGGGTGGTGTTGGGGGGCTGGGCCCTTGACCTGTGAGATCTGACTCTGCCTCCAGATAGACAATGTCAGAATTGACCTGAATCTTAAGATACCCAGCTGGTATCAGAGAACTGCTCTGTGGTGTGGGGGGAAAATACATCAGAATTGGTGTCAGAACTGGAGCCATGTCTTCCCCGTAGTCCTTCTGTGTCTGTGTCTTAATCTCCCCTTACAAGGGCATCAGGCATATTGGATTAGGATCCACCATATGACCTCATCTAACGTAATCACCTTTGTGGGGACCCTGTCCCAGACACAGTCACCTCGGAGGTACGAGGGGCTTAGGACATCGACACGAGAATTTAGCGGGGACACTGCAGCCCAGAGCAGCCTGCTGTCTGGTGTGTGTAACCCTTACTGCACAGTGTGCATTGTCTCGCTGCAGTGAGACACAACCCCGACGTGCTCAGTTCCACATGCATTCCTGGTGGTCTTTGGCTTAAGAACATGGACAGCAGCAGTAATTCGACTGTGAAGAAGGGAAGCAGAAATTCTTGGTGGGCAAGAAAGGGGAGGTGGCTTCCCCAACATGCAAAGAGGGGAGCAGACAAAGTGACCCTGAGCCCCTCTCCCTGCCCGTGGGCTGTAGAGTTTTAGCTCAGTCCTTCCCCGGGAGACAGGGAGGGACTCTGGATGCCAGATGGATGTTTTGGTACCCAGTTAGGCTGGACTATTGACCCGGTGAAATTGGGACAGTTGGAAAACCCCAAAATGGCAAGAAAATCTGGAAGATCTGCTCCAGATATAGCCATGGGGGAGGGAAAGGAGACTCAGGCAGATGGTGTGTGAAGGCAGGGTGAGAAAGAATAAAGCTGTTTCCTGTTCACACCAGTGAGCCCAAAACTTTTTTTTTTTACTATCCTATCATTTTTTTAATTTGAATTTTTAAGTAAAATTTTTATTTTAGGATAGTTTTGAGTTTACAGAAAAGTCAGAAGGTTGGTACAGAGAGTTTCCACCCCCCTTCACCCGGTTTCCTTGCTGTTAGCATCACACATCGGTGCGTTTGTCACCGCGGATAAACCAATGTCGAGGCATTCTTGTTAACTACCATCCAGGTCTTGTTAGGAAAGATCCCCTTAGTTTTTACCGAGTGTCCTTCTGAGCCTGGATCCCCTCCAGGGGGGACACCTTCTATTCGTCACCATATCTCTTTATGCTCTTCTTGGCTCTGACACTTTCTCAAAGTCTTCTAGTTTCTGATGTACTTGACAGTTTTGGGGAGCACCGGCCAGGTGTTTTGTAGCATGTGCCTCAACTGAGGATGGGCAGATATTTTTCTCATAAGCAGATGAGTGTCGCGGGGGAAGTGCCATTTTCATCGCACCATATGGAGGCGTAAGCAACGTGACTCATCTCTGCTGGTGCTGGTCCTAATCCCGAGGAGGCAGTGCTTGTGAGGCTTCTCCACTACAGAGCGGCCTTTCCTCCAAGCGTCATGCTGTTCCCTCTAGCAGGAAGTCGTCACACTCAGCCAGTCCTTGAAGAGGAGGGGGTTGTGCTCCCACTCCCCGAGGGTAGGAGACCAACATAAACTATTTGTAATTCTTCCGTACAGGAGGTTTGTCTCGTCTCCCATGTACTGCATGTATTACTTTATCCAATCATTCACATACACCATCTTGGGCTTACAGATACTTACTTCATTTTTGGATTATGATCCAAAAGTTCATCTATCCTGTTGATCTAATTAGAGCCCTGATCTTTTCTTCCCAATCTTTTGCTATGAAAAATTTCAAACATAAAAAATTTGAAAAAAATATTCCAGTGGGGGTAGGGGAAAGAAAACCAAATAGCCCAATTATAAGATGGGCAAAGAGGGGACACCTCAGTGGCTCAGTCGGTTAAGCGTCCAACCTCGGCTCAGGTCATGATCTCAGTTCGTGGGTTTGAGGCCCGCGTCGGGCTCTGTGCTGACAGCTCAGAGCAGGAGCCTGCTTCAGATTCTGTGTCTCCCTCGCTCTCTGACCCTCCCCTGCTTGCACTATCTCTCTCTCTCTCAGAAATAAATTAAACATGGGGCACCCGGGTGGCTTAGTCGGTTAAGGTCCGACTTTCGCTTAGGTCATGATCTAGCGGTTCGTGGGTTCGAGCCCCGCGTTGGGATCTGTGCTGACTGCCAGCTCAGAGCCTGGAGCCTGTTTCAGAGTCTGTGACTCCTTCTCTCTCTGACCCTCCCCTGCTCACGCTGTCTCTCTCTCTCTCTCTCTCTCTCTCTCTCTTAGAAATAAATAAAACATTTAAAAAAATAAAAAAAGAAATAAATTAAACATTAAAAAAAATAAGATGGGAAGACTCTGAGTAGATAATTTTCCAAAGAAGACATCCAGATTGCCAGTAGGCCATGAGCATCACTCATCATCAGGGAAATGCAAATCAAAACCACAATGAGATCAGAATGGCTAAAATTTAAAAATAACAACCACCACCACCACCACCCTAGGGACAAATGTCGGCAAGACTGTGGAGAAAAGAGAACCTGTGCACTGTTGGTACGAATGTAAATTGGCGCAGCTGTTCTGGAAGACAGTGTGGAGGTTCCTCAAAAAATTAAACAGAAATACCGGCAATTCAGCAATTCCGTTCTGGGTATTTACTGGAAGAAAACAAAACCACTAACTCAGCGATATCTGTGCATGTGTAACATATATATATGAAATGGAATATTACTCAACCATGAAAATGGAGGCAATCCGGCGATCTGTAACAACATGGATGGACCCTGAGGGCGTTATGCTAAATGAAATAAGTCAGGCAAAGAAAGACAAATACCACTTGATCTTACTCACATGTAGAATCAAAAACACCAAACTCCTAGATACAGAGAACACATTGGTGGCTGGTATGGGTGCAGGTGGGGGAGGGGATGGGTGAAAGTGGTCAAAGGATACAAACTAGCAGTTATAAGATGTAAGTGCTAGGGACCTAATGTACAGCAAGTGGCTATAATTACCAACACCATATTGTATAGTTGAACGTTGTCAAGGGGCACCTGGGTGGCTCAGTGGGTTAAGCATCCAACTTCAGCTCAGGTCATGATCTCACAGTCCATGAGTTAGAGCCGGGCGTGGAGCTCTGTGCTGACAGCTCGGAGCCTGGAGCCTGCTTTGGATTCTGTGTCCCCCTCTCGCTGCCCCTCCCCCACTCATGCTTGTGTGCTCTCTCTCTCACTCTGTCTCAAAAAACAAATATAAAGCCCCACATGGGGCTCGAACCCACAAACCATGAGATCATGACCTGAGCCAAAGGAGGATGCCTAACCAACTGAGCCCCCCAGGCGCCCCTCTTATTTCCTTTTTTGATCCATTTCAAGGGACACTGAAGACCTGCTACAGTCCCCTATCTACCCCCGTCCCCGCCCCTGGCCACCTCCCCAATACTTAAGCATGCATATTATTAGCTAGAATTCTTATTTTCTTTTGAGGTACCATTTGCGGTGAAATGCACAAATCTTGAATGTACCACAAATGCACATCCCTGTGAAACCCAAACCCTTACCAAGGTACCCAACCCAATGCCTTCATTTTAGCCCCTTCCCAGTAAGCCCTGTTCCCACCTTCTCAGAGGTAAGCCTTTCTCTGATTAGTGTTGGTCCCGCAGGCTGGTTCTGTCTGTCGGACACCACCACCTGAATGGATTCTTATGCTATATACTCAGCCACCTTGTTAAACCGAGGAGTATAAGAGTTTAAGTCATGAGGGGGCGCCTGGGAGGCTTAGTCAGTTAAGCGTCCGACTTTCGCTCAGGCCATGATCTCGCGGTTCGTGGGTTCGAGCCCCACGTCGGGCTCTGTGCTGACTGCCAGCTCAGAGCCTGGAGCCTGTTTCAGAGTCTGTGACTCCCTCTCTCTCTGACCCTCCCCTGCTCACGCTCTCTCTCTCTCTCTCTCTCCTAGAAATAAATAAAACATTAAAAAAAAAAGAGTTTAAGTATGGGCAGCGCTATATGCTGAATCCCGTTAGCTAGGCCCTACTCTGGTCTTCTATCAAGAGATGTAGATCAATCAGGAGGGCTTCGTGGAGGAGGTGGCATTGCTGCCTCTCTCTGGCTCCCTGCCTGCCTCTCTGGGCTACTCCTCCACAGCCTCTTCGTGGGCCCCCTTCCTCTGCTTGCTGGTGCTGTTCAGCATCTGGCTAGCCCAGAGCTTATAAATCAGCCAGCTCCAACCCACAGACAGGTTTTATTTGGCCCACACAGTATTTTTTTTTTTTTGTATTTGAGTTAGTTTTAACATTTAAGAGCTGAGGGATTTTGCTTTTAAAAATATCCACGTTTCTGTCTCCTGGAAATTTGAAACATCTGGCAGTGTTGTGACCTCTTCCCAGATCGCTAGTATTGGCTGACAGTAGATACGAACAATTACATACTCTGAGCCCTCCTCCATTGGTGGTGGTGGAGGGGGGGGTTTCAGGCACCCAAGCCCTGAATTAATACCTGTAGAGCTTGAGATGGCATCGGGGTGGCATTCAGAGACCACCCGGAGTAGCTGTTTACCTTTCCCAGGAGGAACAGCCTCAGGGAGCAAAGGCAAGAGAAAGTTGAAGAGAGCAGATTTCTATCAGCATCTCAGCTCTCCACCGACCGGGATGGGTGCCCTTGGGCTTGGGCTAGAACCAGTCCCCTAAAGCATGGGGACCATTGTGGGACCCAAACCATGTGTGGGAGAGACAGAGAAATGGACAGAAGAGAAAGAGCCAGAGGGGGGAAGAGGGACATACAGTCAACAAACCTTTTTATATTTAAAAAAAATTTTTTTTAATATTTATTTTTGAGAGAGAGAGAGAGCGAGCAGGGGAGGGGTAGAGAGAGAGGGAGACACAGAATCTGAAGCAGCTCCAGGCTCTGAGCTGTCAGCACAGAGCCCGACGCGGGGCTTGAACTCATGAACTGTGAGATCATGGCCTGAATTGAAGTTGAAGTTGGATGCTTGTCCGACTGAGCCACCCAGGCGCCCCAACAAACCCTTTTCTGAGGGGAGTGAAAGGGAGTAGTATGTAACTGTGTGTGTGTATGTGTGTGTGTGTGTGTGTGTGTGTGTGTGTGTGTGTCCATGCATGCAGCATGCTGGGGGGAGGTGTGCAGGAACAAAGCGCTGAGCTCCCCTTGGAAGCCAACATGATCTACTCCACTTTAGTAATAGTTACTCCTTTTCCGACACCAACCCGCAAGGGCCTCGGGAATTTAAGATTAGTGGTTTTTCATGATTGCAAGTCAAGACTTGTTAGCCAGTCATGAAAAATTTAGGAGGTTGTGACCAGAGTTTTATTTCTGAAATAGACTAAATATAGAAAATATTGGAGAGCATTATGCTTAGAGGAGGTCGGTTTTGTTTAGGAAACTTTTCGCTTCGCAAGGACATATACCGGCGTGTTTCTGCCAGATCACGTTGTAGGATGTATTTGTCAGTGTGGCTGAGGTCCCGCTGTTGGAAAAGCGTCTACCCTCAAATATGATCTGCATGGGGAGCATGGGCACAAGGCCAGATGGTGGGAGACAGGAAAGCAGGACTTAGAGAATTTGTTTGACTTGGTCTGATAGGCAATAGGGAGCCACTGAGTGCTCTTGAGTCGCTGACTCACAATGGCCCCCTCACCCCACCCACAGATACACAGGCCCCACTACACACATTATGGAATTTGGAATTCTTCTACCCCTTAGCAAGTCCTGCTCGCTCCGTAGACATTGGCCGTGGATGGTATCCAACAAGCTTTTAGGACAGGCTAATCTCACGTCTTTCTGCTCATCTTACAGACAGGGCAGCAGAGACTCCACGGTGAGAAATCACTTGCCTGGGGTCGCTTAGCACAACTCATGGCTTCTCATTTCAGGAACGCCACCCTCTCCAGGCCCCATGCAGCCAGTCTGGTTGAGGAGATAACTCCAGCCACTGGATTTGGACATGGAGGTGGGCTGGAGAAGACCAGGCCGTGGTGATGATGGTGATGATGATGATGATGATGATGATGATGGTGAGTGTGTGTGTGTGAGAGAGGAGGGCAGCTACTTTGATTCTTCTGTCTCCTTCATCATCACCACCACCATAACCACCATCACCACTAGTCATTACTTTTCTCTGATTAATGGGATGGGCAGCTACCTCTCCCAGCCCTTCTCACCACTCTGGGGCACAGTCTCGGGATGAGAGTCCTAGGTGGGGTGCCAACCCCCCCCTTTTTCCTCCTGCCCATCTCAGTCCTTGCAGGGGAGGCCCCGGGGTGGGGACCCCACGGGGCAAAGTCTAGCCTAGCTCTACAAGGGTTGGGGGGGGTTCCCTGGGGCAGGTTCCTGGGAACCTTAGTTTTAGCCGCAACAGGGACTGCCGGACAGTGATGTTAAAGTGGCCGGGGCCCCTCCAAGGGCCTCTACGTCCCCGCGAACCAGTGTGGCATCAGTGGGTTCCTGTGAGACTCAGCACAGAGAGTGGCTGGAAAGATCCTCTGTAAACCGCACGGTGGATGGAAGGGGTCGGTGGAATCCTTACGTCCATCGAAGCAATCCTCAATGAGCTTGGAGAGGTGCTTACACACGTGTCAGGCATTCTTACAAAGAGGGGAGGGGTCCCTAGAGAGATGGGCCAGGTTCTATCTAGGGGTGGGAGGGGTCCTTATCACTGGTAAGAGCAGGCATACGTTCTAGAATGGTCTGCACACATGGGAAGCGTTGTTTACAGAGGATGTGTTTTTATACAGACTTACAAAGGTGGGGATTGTATCCAGATGGCACCCTTTATAAGCGAGACTACCCTCCCACACAGAAACGAAGGGGTTTTATGGGTGCGATGACCGCTCTTCGGGAAATGCTGTGCCAATACTCAGCGCTCTTTGCACAGGCCTGTCAGGGACCCTTAGGCCGCTGCAGGGCGATATCGGTATGGGGGCCTCATCTGGACACGGCTGTCCCCGGACGGAGCGTACCCGCGCCCGCCACGGGTGGGAGCCGGCACCGAGGGGCGGAGCGCGCCCCCTCCCGCCCCAGCTTGCGGCGCCGCAGTCCCGCAGGCAGCCACCGGGGGCAGCACCGTCCCCGCCGGGCCCGCGCCTCCCCCCTCCTCCCCCAGTCTCCGCCCCCCGCTCCGCGCCCCTGAGCCCCGCCAGACCCCGCTCCGCCCGCGCCCCGCTCCGCGGCCGAGGCTCCCGCAGCCCCGGCGTCCGTCCCGCCGCGCCCTGCCCCCCGGGGGCTATGGGGGCGCCCCCGGGCTACCGACCCTCCGCCTGGGTGCATCTGCTCCACCAGCTGCCCCGCGCCGACTTCCAGCTCCGCCCGGTACCCAGCGGCTTCGCGCCCCAAGAGCAAGAATACCAGCAGGTGGGAGCGGGTGCGGGGTCCTGGAGGCGGGGGCGCGGGGGTGGGCAGGGCCGGCGGGTCCCGAGGGAGGAGGCGGCTGGGTGCACAGTCCCGTGCCGTCCTCGGGGGGACCCGGGCCCGCACTTTGGGGTGTCCGAAAGCGGAGGGCCTGAGGCTCGCGTACCTGGAGGTTCCCCTGGGACGGGCGCGGGGAGGCCAGAGCCCCGGCTCCTTAAATAAGGGAGGGCGCGGGGGCCTGGACCCCTCACCCCAGAGGGGGGACTGGGGCACCTTGGATTCGAGCGACTTGAGGGCTCCGGGGTCACCAGGGAGACGGGCCCACTCTCCGTGTCCTAAACGATGACCCCTCCCCTGAGACGGTGGCGCGTCCAGGTGAACATGTCCCGGTTAAGGTGCGACTCGAGAGAGGAAGGCTGGGGTGTCCCGGTTCAGGACGGGACTGACCCCTGAGCTGGGCAAGGGGCGTGAGGGATTCAGGGCCAGGGCTGGGGAAAGGAGGTGGAGGTGCCAGCAGAGGAAGGTTCCAGCCACTCCTGGTCCAGGACAGGAGGGGCGGTCAGCCAGCCGCTGGGGCGCATGGGGGTGGGGGTGAAAATGAGGTTCCGTCTGGGGACCAGAGGATGACAGAAGTGGGTCCGGGGGGTGGGGCTGGGCGGGCACCTTACAGAAGCGGCCGTCCCTGGGGAAGGGGGCCCAGCCTGGGTCAGCGCCAAAAAGGGGAGAAAGAACTGTCCCCTGACCCAGTTTAATTCGAATCCTTGACTTTGAGATTAATGAAGAGCAAGGCTTGGCCGGGGCGGGGTGGGGGGAGTGTGGAGGAGGGTGCTGGGAGCCCTGCCTAGAGGGTCCAGGCCCCTCGGATCTGGGGGGGGCGGGGGAGCTCCTGGGATAGCGGACTGGGGATTGGAGAGCTTAGAAGGGGTGGGGGGTCCCAGAAAAGCAGAGAGGGGGATGTGTGCTGTATTCTGAGCTATTTGGGTCATGGCTGTGCCAGCCGGGAGCAGCCCCTCCCTGCCCACTCTGAGCCGCCCTCTCCCCACCAATCGGGGAAGCCAGCCCCTCGCCCACACCTCACGCTTACACAATCACGACCTCCGGTGCGGTCACCGACGCCCCCGCACGGCACGGCCGGGGAGACCTGCCCACACGGCCCCGCACCGGTAGCTGGCCCCGTCCCAGGCCCCAGTCACTGCCGGAGGCACTCAGAGAGGCTCACTCCGCCGCCGCCCCCGTCATCGACAGGGTGACAGCCTGGGACATGCACAGAGTCACACAGACCCGGAGGGGACACTGCCCCCCAGGGAGATCACGCTGCGGGCACAGCTGGAAGGCACACTCACACCCACACAGTCACATACACACACACTCTCACCCTGCACTCACTCACAGTCCCCACACTCACCTGTATTCACACACAGTCACCTATACTTACACTCACACAGCCTCACACCCAGATATACGTACATACACTCACACACTCACTTGTATAGTCACCTACGCACACACTCAGACACACCCACAAAGTCACATACACACACTTATACACCTGTATACACACTCACACTGTTACCTATACATGCACACTCAGACACACTCACACCCACGTAGTCACATATATACACATGTATACACATTCACACACACATTCCTGCCCTCACTTCTACACTCACACACGCCCCCCACAGTCACATATACATACACACTCACACACCCCTCACACACGTAAACACACTCACACATTCTCACCCACTCACTTTCACACATATTCTTGCCCTCGCTCAGACACACAAACACACATGTACACAATGTTCACATTCACACAAACACACATCCTGACACACAAACTCACACATGTACACACATATTCACACATGTATAACACATACACACCTGTTCATATTCACACAAAAACACATCCTGATGCTCACACACGCACTCTCTCTCACAGACACACACTCAGGTGTAGTATCTCATGGTAGACCAACTCAGTCAAAGATAAAATATCCAGTTTCACAGCCAGAAACTCAAACAAGCCACACGCTTGTGTCACACACACACACACCCACACCACACTGCAGGGGCGAAGGCAGAGACGCCGTAGTGTCTAGGAGATGGCATTAGTGAGTCCGGAGCTCTGGTTCTGTTCCCGGCGTTGTCCCCATGGCGCTGGGTGGCTCCAGGTAACCCCTGCCCCGTTCTGGGCACGTGTGAAGGGGACAGGCGTGCACAGCCCCCCCCCCCCGCCGTGAGGTCCTGGGTGGAAAGGCTTTCCGCCGTGAGGTCCTGGGTGGAAAGGCTTTTCTAACTACAGACACCTGTTCTCTCCATGCCTCCAGCTCCCTGTCTCCCCTTTCCCTGAGTCCCTCTCTCCGTCTCTCACTCTCCAAGTCTCCATCTCTGAGTCTTGCACACACACTCACTGTCATGGAGGCTGTCACGCCCCCTCCCCGTGAGTCCCTGGGTGACAGACTCACGCTGCGGTGGGTGTGCAGAGCTCAGCAGCAGGGGGGAGAGCGCGCAGTGAGTGGGGAGGACCAGCAAGGAGAAGGGAAGAGGAAGGCTGCCCACCCCCTACCTCGCACACGTCTCCAGGAACAGGCGTCCCCGTCCACCCCCCTGATCCCACCCGGTTCCGGATCCAGGTCTCAGCAGGTCCTGGGAGATGCTCTACCCATTCCAACCGCCTGGCTGGGGTGAGGAGGTGACAGTCTCAGAGCGGAGAAGGCCCCTGATGAAGGTCACACGCAGAGAGGAACCGGACCCAGGATTTGGGCCTCTCGGTTGGACGCTCCCTCAGGTGCCTCAGCTCCCAGACTGGGAGGAGCTGGGGACCCCACCTGAGACCTGAGCACCACAGGCTGGGCTGGACCCCCAGTCTAGCCAGGGCTGCCGTCCACCTCCCTCGAAGTCCCACGTCCAGAACGTCCAGCCCTCCTGAGGCCTGTCTCTCCCTTCCCCAGGCCCTGTTGTTGGTGGCGGCCTTGGCAGGCCTGGGCTTGGGCCTGAGCCTCATTTTCATTGCTGTCTACCTCATCCGCTTTTGCTGCTGCCGGCCCCCAGAGCCCCCTGGGCCCAAGAGCCCCCCACCCGGGGGAGGCTGTGTCACCTGGAGCTGTATCGCCGCTCTTCTCGTCGGCTGGTAATGGGGCCCCAGGGTGGGTGGGGAAGCGGGGCCGGGGTCCCCTACACTCGCGCTCAGTCTTCCGGAGGGTGTCCTTGCAGCAGGAAGAGATGCTCCCATTATACGGAGGGAGAAACTGAGTTTTGAGGGGAGGAGTGACCTCCCAAAGCCAGCCAACCCTGAAGGAGGAGCCAAGGGTTAAGAACTAGGCTTCGGTGGCCTTGTCCCTGAATAGCTGTGCAACTAGGGGATATAATCTCTCCAGGCCTCAGTTTCCACATCTCTAAAATGGACGTTACAGTAACCCCCACCTCCTAGTTATGGTAAGATTAAATGAGAGCGTGTACAGTGCATGGCCCACAGTTGTACTCAGTAAATGGTGACTGGTGATGTCATTCATTCACTCACTCATTCACTCATTCATTCATTCATTCATTCCACAACTATTTCCTGGGGATCTACTGTGTGCCAGGACAGGATCCAACTGGCCGGACAAGATCCTTGCCCTCATGGGGCTGATGTTCTAGTCAGGCAGACAGACAACAAAGGAATATATTCAGGGTCCCAGCGCAGACCCTGCCTGCAGCCCAGGTCTGAGCTGGTCTGACTCCTCCCACAGTAACCCGGCTGGATTCAGGTCCCTCATGCCCAAGTTGGAAAAGCCAAGTCTGAGGGAGAGGCAGAAAGCAACTTTTCAAGGCCCTGTCACCCTAGTGGTAGGGCCGCAAGCCCCTGCCCTCTTCTGTGACCCTGGGGGGGCGGGGGGGGAGAGAAGACAGGAGGACTTGAGGACACACCATTTAGCAAGAGCAGCTCTCAGTGCAGCCTTGGCCGCCCGCCACCCCCACCAGTGCAGGAGAGCCATCCTATTCCCCAGATTAGGGTGCCTGGATCCGAAAGGCCTGCCCTGAACCCGGCTGGGGAGTGGCGGGCAGGGCTGTCCCGCACCCCCTCGCCGCAGAATGTGTTTGGGGGTGTCTGTGGGGGAGGAGGGGTGGGCGTCCTATATCCAAAATGCTTCGTCCTCGGGCTCTCCTGAGTGGGGGTGGACGGGAGCGGTGGACAAAGGCCCCGTGGGGGAGAGACACGGCCGGCCCCCGCGGCCTGGGAACAAGAGCAGCTTTGTGGGACCTTGAACAATGGGCGGGGGCGCCCGGGCGGGCGTGGGATCCCTGGGCTGGGAACTGTGAGGGCGTCTGGCTCCCTCCGCCCTGTCCGGCCTGGCCCCTGCGCAGAGGGACACTGAGGGGAGGATGGGCCCACATTCAGACCCCACAATGGAGCTCTGTGTGCCGGCCGCGGAGGGCGGGGGCGCAGGCTTCTGGCCCATCAGCCCACATTCTCTTGCTTCGCTCCCAGCTGGCCAGACGCTTGGGTCCCGGGGCTGGGGGAAGGCGGGGAGCTCCAGGCTCAGCTCGGGGGCCCCCCAGGAGATGATGACTGGGGCCCTGCACTCCTAGGATCCCCCAGCAGCAGGTGGGGAAGGGACGGTGGGACCCTGAAGGGACAGGTGCTCCTGTCTGGATGCTTGAGGGAAGGATGGGGATTGGGTGTGGGGCCAGTAGTCCTGGGGGGGGGAGCAATTCTCCTGGGGGTGGGCGTGATGGGGGTTCTGCTCCAGTGAGGTGCGGGTTAAATCTGTCCCCCCCACTCCACCCACCATTAGCATCACAATGACGTCCCTGTTGGGGGAGGGGGGGGCTTCCCGTCACCTTGGCAACCGGTGGGGGCCAGGCTGGAGACGTTCCTTTCCCACGACGGGCTGGACCAATGGGGCGGGGGTGGGAGCCGGGATTGGGCGCGTGAGGAGGTGGGGGTGGGGACGCAGCCCCCAGGGTCCCAGGACACGTTGTGATTTCCCTTTTCTTCCCCTCTCAGCGCTGGCATTGGCATCGGTTTCTATGGCAACAGCGAGACCAGTGATGGGGTATCCCAGCTCAGCTCTGCGCTGCTGCATGCCAACCACACGCTCAGCGCAATAGACCACCTGGTGAGGGGCCGGGCAGCGGACCCCAGCCCCGCCCCCACCCAGACCGGATCCCCAGACCGGGACACAGGGCCACCTCCCAGAGAATCCGGACCCAACCTCAGAACCCACACCTGAAACTTAGGACCCCAGACTCAGAACTTCAGGTTGCAACTTGTGGACCTCAGACTGGACACCTGGACCCCTACCTATCCCTGGCTGCACCCAGGGCCTTAACCCAGATCTGGAACACGGGGCTCAAACCCAGACCCCCGTTCATACTTGGTCTCTATCTGGGACCCAAGCCCCTGACCGCCCAGGGCTCCTGATGGAGGCCACAGAACTGTACCCTCCCTCCTTTCCTCATTCAACAGATGTCCTAGCCCCTAGATCTCTGACACCCCCCACTGCTCACCCCTGCTTCACCCCCACAACTCCGTCCCCAACCCCGGCCTTCCCAAAGAATGCCCTCCCCTGACCCCAGACTCACCCCTGCACGCAGGTGTTGGAGACAGTGGAGAGGCTGGGCGAGGCAGTGAGGACCGAGCTGACCAGCCTGGAGGAGGTGCTCGCGCAGCGCACCGAGCTGGTGGCTGCCGCCCGGGGTGCTCGGCGGCAGGCAGAGGCCGTGGCCCAGCAGCTGCAGGGGCTGGCCTTCTGGCGGGGAGTGCCCCTGAGCCCCCTGCAAGTGGCCGAAGATGTGTCCTTTGTGGAGGAGTACAGGTGGGTGACCGCTCTCCCCTGCCCTGTGCGCGGGGGCTCTCACCTTGGGCGACTGTACCTCCAGGGGACATCAGGCCGGGTCGGGAGATGTGTTGGTGGTCACACTGGGGGACGGGGCGCTACTGGCACCTGGTTGCAGGGACCAGCGACGCGTCCTACGATGTCCCAGGTGTCAGTAGTGCCCAGGCTGAGAACCCTTGGGACACAGATGGACCGAGCCGCCCCATGCCACCTCACCCCCAGGTATTCGTCCACTCACTCCCGCCCAGACCGACTCTACTCTTCCTCAGTCATCCATCCGTCTGACACGTATACCCACTCAACACATATTTATTTACACCTTCTGGTGCGAGAGAGACGTGCCCAAGTGGTTGGGAACGGGAGCTCTAAAGCCGGAGCGCCACTCCCTAACTGTGTGACAAGTTCCTCACTGGTTCTGTGCCTCAGTGTCCCAATCTGTAAAATGGGAACAATGGATAGCGTTCCCCTCATCGGATCATTGAGGACTAGACGCGTCCATATCAGTTGAGTGTTTACAATAGCACATCCTATACAGTTGTCTGTAAAAATGTAAGTTTTTATTAAGACAGAGCAAGGAATAAAACAGACGGCAGTTTCTGCCCATCTCCCAGTAAGGGGGCCAATAAGAAACACGCACATGAGCAACACATTTTCTCTAAGGTGGCGGGTGGTGAGAGCTTCGCAGGAAACGGAGCAGGAACCGGGGCTGGGCTGGGGACAGGCTGGAAGTGGGAGCGTGCGCTGGCAGGGGCTGGGCCTGGGGGGGCCACACGGAGACTGCGGTACGTGAAGGAGGGACAGATCAGATGATGCAGACTTCTGGGCCGGCCACCCTTCCCAGCAGCCAACACGATGGAGTCCTCGCTGCTTCTGCTGCTGGGGATTCTTTCTCTTGTGTCTCCAGCACCTCTGAGGGCCCTGAGCTCCGGGCTGGAGGCGGACCAGGGCGGAAGCACTCTGGCGGGGGTGCCCCTTGGGCCGTCCGACGGGCCTGGGTCCCAGTGAGGACACTTCTGCTTTGTGGCTAAGCCCAGAGGCCGCGTGTGCCAGGCCTCAGCTCCCTTCCGGGGTCCCGGTAGCTGTGCAGGCCCCCCCCGGGGTGAGGCAGGCCCACCACCACCAGGAAACATCCGGATGTATCAACGTGAGAGGGCCTAGCACTTGAGAGTCGTTCCTCAGTGAAGGTGGCCGGTTTCCTGCAAGGGAACTGGGGCCCCTGGAGGGAGAGCTTCCTGGCAGAGTTCCTGGAGGCTGAGCAGGAGTTCACAGCAGCACAACTAGGGCAGAAGGCTGGGCTGCCCTGACGGGGTGAGAGTGGAGCTGCCGTGTACGTGTGCCGTGCGCCATGTGTAGTGCATGGTGTGTGCCGTGTGCATGTGCTGTGTGCTGTGTGATGTGCATGTGTGGTGTGTGCCGTGTGCATGTGCTGTGTGTGATGTGCATGTGCAGTGTGTGCTGTGTGCATGTGCTGTGTGCAGTGTGTGATGTGCATGTGTGGTGCGTGGCGTGCGGTGTGTGCCGTGTGCGTGTGCAGTGAGGACACTGGCAGCACAGGCCTGGAGGCCTCCAGGGCCACTCGGCCCAGCTCCCTCCCCGAGAAGCAGGGTGCTCCCGCCTCGGCACAGCCGCACAACCGCGTGATGCTGTGTACCGAGCACTCACTTAGAGCCAGCACTGCATCAGAGTGAACCAGTCCTCGGCACCTCACTACATAACACTTGAAGTTCCCTGGCTGACGTCTGAGCCCACGTTTAAGTGTGTCCGCGCGCTCAGCGGCCTTCTAAGTGCTCCTCCACTAGCCTCAGGACAACCTCTTGGAGTATGGCTATTGTTCTCCCCCCACGGGACAGGCGGGGAAACCGAGGCACAGGAGGCAAAGTCCCTGAGACAGGGCTGCGTGCAGCTGGGAGGGAGAGAGGCTGGCCCCGAGCCTCAGTGCACGGCTGGGAAGGCCTCCCCGCACTCTGCAGGCCGCGGCAGGTGGGGCTCCGGAGGCCAGTCACTGGTGCCTGGTTACAGGGCCTCCGCGCTGCCGTGGGGGGGGGGGTTTAGGCGCCCCGGGACCTGAGCCCTGAACCAGCCCGCCTCCCGGCGCACCCATTTCATACTGAGCCGGCTGCAGCCAGGCCCGGCAGCCGGGGGTCGCAGGGTCAGGTAGAGCAGGGCGTGACTGTCGGGGGGCCATCCCGCTCTGCCGAGTCCTGGGCTGGGAGCTGGGGTGCTGGGGGCTGGATCTGTCTCGCGTTCATCCCTCCTCCAGGTGGCTGGCGTACGTCCTCCTGCTGTTGCTGGAGCTGCTGGTGTGTCTCTTCACACTCCTGGGCCTGGCGAAGCAGAGCAAGTGGCTGGTGATCGTGTAAGAGCGGGCGACCCCGAGGCAGGCTCACCTCGCAGCACGAGGGCACCTCTTTCCATCCCATGGCGCTCCTGCGGGGGGACCTTCCCAGCCTTGAGCTGCTTTCGCTCCCCACCCCACAAGCGTGCCTGGAGGTCCCGGCTGGGCCAGCACGGACGGAGAGACCCGGCCTGGACCAGCCCAGGAGGCCCAGGGCACACCTGGAAACACAGGGTTTGAGGCCACCCAAGTGCCCCCAAATCCTAGAAAATAGCCCGCAATGGTTGTGCTGAGGATGGGGGTGCACACACAACCACCGGTGAATGAGGGGCCCCTCCGGCGCCTGATGTACACGGAGGGACCCGGGGCAGAAGGCAACCACCTCCGAGGCTGCGTGGCCACTGTGTGGCTCACGGGAATCTCAGTACCACACGCTTTATTTAGAGGGGTGTTCTATGCAGCCAGCCCCCTCTTCTGGAACCCACACGCTGACCCTGTGAGGAGAGGCTTTCCCTCTCCCCATCTGACACAGGAGAGACTGGGGCTCAGAGAGGTTGGGCCGCTTGCTCAGGGCCACACAGCCCGGAAGTGCTGGAGCTGGTGTGGCCTCAGGGCCGGCCTATCCCAATCAGAGGAGCCCCTGAGTCTTCCCTGCCTCCAGGGACCCTGCTGGGCTCACCAGTCTCCATACCCACCCCGGGTGACAAGGGCTGCTGCCCTGTGCGGTCTCCCCCCGAGGCTTACAGACGGTGCCAACCCTCCAGGGCTAACCCTCACCCCCAGACCCCAGCCCTAGACAAACCCAGGCCACAGTCTCAACCCTGGCCAGGTCCCCGCTCCTTGGAGGAGGAGTCTGGACACAGCAGGAGGCTGACCCAGCTGTGCTCAAACCCGGGAGGCAGGCTTGGGGGTTATGGGGCTCCTGGGGCTTCAAGGCCAGGAAACAGAGTCCAGAAGCGGCTTCCGAAATCCCGGAGCAAGGCAGGGGCATAGCTGGGCTGGGACCTGGGGTGCTGGCTTGCCAGCCCGGGGCCCTTCTCACTGTCCTCCCCCTCACCCCGGGCAGCAGCCAGATGTTCAGTTTGACGTCATGAACCACAGATGTACAACCTGCACTCCCCCCCCAGCCTCTCCCCCCCAGTTTCTCTGCCCCTAATTCTGATCCTCCAGGCTCCAGACGGTTGGAGGGAAGGGGGGCTGTGATGGGGATTTGGGGTGGAGGAAGGGAAGGGGTGAGGCAGGGAGAATAAGAAACCGGAACCCCAAGTCCAATCCCCTCCCCCTTTATAGGATGACAGTGATGAGTCTCCTGGTTCTGGTCCTGAGCTGGGGCTCCATGGGGCTGGAGGCGGCTACAGCTGTGGTGAGTGCTGGAGGCCAGGCCCCTGGGCCTCTGGGGGCTAGCGGCCTTGACTACTGGATCCCAGGGCAGATCCTGAGGGGAAGGGCTTGGGGCCAGGATCACACATTCTGAGGTCTAGATCCTGAGGGCTGGAAGCTAGAGCCCTGGACACGTGCGTTCCAAGGGAGGAGGTGCCCGGGGGCCAGGACTCCCGGGTCCGAGGGAGGAGGCGCCTGGGGCCTGGACTCCGGGGTCCGAGGGAGGAGGGGCGGGTGGGGGGACAGGACT